>NW_026610042.1:0-19956 GCF_029499605.1 Hyla sarda | reverse complement strand
GTATACTGGGATCACACAGGGAGGAGACAGCACCGCCACAGGCTTCTGGGGAGGAGAGTATACTGGGATCATACAGAGGAGGAGACAGCACCGCACAGCTTCTGGGGGAGGACAGTATACTGGGATCTACAGAGGAGGAGACAGCACCGCACAGCTTCTGGGGGAGGACAGTATACTGGGATCATACAGAGGAGGAGACAGCACCGCACAGCTTCTGGGGGAGGCAGGTATACTGGGATCATACAGAGGAGGAGACAGCACCGCCACAGCTTCTGGGGGAGGACAGTATACTGGGATCATACAGAGGAGGAGACAGCACCGCACAGCTTCTGGGGAGGAGAGTATACTGGGATCATACAGAGGAGGAGACAGCACCGCACAGCTTCTGGGGGAGGACAGTATACTGGGATCACACAGAGGAGGAGACAGCACCGCACAGCTTCTGGGGAGGACAATATACTGGGATCACACAGAGGAGGAGACAGCACCGCACAGCTTCTGGGGGAGGACAGTATACTGGGATCACAGAGGAGGAGACAGCACCGCACAGCTTCTGGGGGAGGAGAGTATACTGGGATCACACAGAGGAGGAGACAGCACCGCACAGCTTCTGGGGAGGACAGTATACTGGGATCATACAGAGGAGGAGACAGCACCGCACAGCTTCTGGGGGAGGAGAGTATACTGGGATCATACAGAGGAGGAGACAGCACCGCACAGCTTCTGGGGGAGGACAATATACTGGGATCATACAGAGGAGGAGACAGCACCGCACAGCTTCTGGGGGAGGACAGTATACTGGGATCTACAGAGGAGGAGACAGCACCGCACAGCTTCTGGGGGAGGAGAGTATACTGGGATCATACAGAGGAGGAGACAGCACCGCACAGCTTCTGGGGAGGAGAGTATACTGGGATCATACAGAGGAGGAGACAGCACCGCACAGCTTCTGGGGGAGGACAGTATACTGGGATCATACAGAGGAGGAGACAGCACCGCACAGCTTCTGGGGGAGGAGAGTATACTGGGATCATACAGAGGAGGAGACAGCACCGCACAGCTTCTGGGGGAGGAGAGTATACTGGGATCATACAGAGGAGGAGACAGCACCGCACAGCTTCTGGGGGAGGAGAGTATACTGGGATCATACAGAGGAGGAGACAGCACCGCACAGCTTCTGGGGGAGGAGAGTATACTGGGATCATACAGAGGAGGAGACAGCACCGCACAGCTTCTGGGGGAGGAGAGTATACTGGGATCATACAGAGGAGGAGACAGCACCGCACAGCTTCTGGGGGAGGACAATATACTGGGATCACACAGAGGAGGAGACAGCACCGCACAGCTTCTGGGGGAGGACAATATACTGGGATCACTCTGAGGCTTCAGCTTTTATAGTACAGGTGTGTAACTCTATAAAACAATTATGAGAATTGCTTTGATTTCCCTTGAATTTTATCTCTCCAGAGATATCCTTGATTTGTTTGTTTTCCTGTGTCTGGTGACCCCGGTTAGGAGGGGACCCCTGTTAGGTGAACAATCTGTTCTTTGTGGATGATGGTGAGATGGTCCTTCATCTTTTGATGACCTTATATCATGTGGTTTAATAAGAATGGATATAGGTTGGATATTGTGGGTACCTGTGGCCCTCCCATTACTTGTTTATACTGGAGGTGGAGGCGTCACTGGTTTATTTGTATTTTGTATCTGGCAGTGCCCTCCATATTGTATCATCCCAACATGGTGTGCCCAGCGGGGCTGATCCTTGTGCATATGTTCTCCATTTCGGTTATCATTGGAAAGTATCGGTTTATCTGTGTGGAGCCAGGTGTCAGGTCCATTGTCTGTTGTGTCCCATTTTCAGGTGGCCCTTGTTTCCAGGATTTTTCAGGTGGCTCCAACACCATGACAGAGGCTGACTCTCTTATCTCTCAGGATTTTGAGGTGTTTGGGAAGGTTCAAGGAGTTTTCTTTCGCAAGTACACCCAGGTAAAGGAGCCAGTCAGATAGCAGGCTGCCGCTGCAGTGATGGTCCCCTCCTGACTGGACCTCTGTTGACGCAGTCTTTATGTTTACCCATTGCAGGCGGAGGGGACTCGTCTGGGTCTGGTCGGATGGGTACAGAATACAGAACATGGGAACTGTCAAGGGTCACTTACAAGGCCCTGTAACCAAAGTGCGGGAGATGCAGCAATGGCTGCAGGAAACAGGGAGCCCAAAGTCCAGAATCACAAGGGCCCAATTCCACAATGAAAAGAAGATCCAACATCTGGAACACGGCAGCTTCCAGATCCGCAAGTGACAGCTCATTCCTCCCTGATGGTCTCTTTCAGGATCCATGACCTATCTAGTACCAGACTGGTCTGATCCATTAGAGCAGCCCCATACAATAACCTGGAGGGACAAAACTAACTGCCCCTCCCCATGTATCCGGCCGCTTGCTCCGATCCCATAAATACATAAGCTGTGTGCCCCCGTGAGAGGCCGTGCATGCCATGTGTCACCCCTCTCCAGTGTATAGTGACTGAATAAAAGTGTCGCTATGTGATATCCGCACTGTGTGAGATGTGTGTCTGTGACCCCAGTCTAGGGATTAAAATATCCCATCATCCTCTCCTGCCTCTCTTGTGTTTGTGATTCGCATGGTGGTCTCTGTCCATGGTATATACGCATCACTGTATACAGAAGGGGTTCTATACTGAGCCCCCAGTATTGACATTATCAGGGGTGTGGAAATTTTATAAAAAACTACTTGTCCACGGGACTAAAATGGAGCAAAATCTACTTGTCCCTCCTGATGATCCACTTGTCCGGCCAATTTTCGCTTTTACGCTCTCGTTTTTTCCTCCTCGCCCTATAATAGCCATAACTACCTACTATAATGATAACTACCTACTATAATGACACCTACCTACTATAATGATAACTACCTACTATAATGATAACTACCTACTATAATGACACCTACCTACTATAATGACACCTACCTACTATAATGATACCTACCTACTATAATGATAACTACCTACTATAATGATACCTACCTACTATAATGATATCTACCTACTATAATGATATCTACCTACTATAATGACACCTACCTACTATAATGACACCTACCTACTATAATGACACCTACCTACTATAATGATAACTACCTACTATAATGATAACTACCTACTATAATGATAACTACCTACTATAATGACACCTACCTACTATAATGATAACTACCTACTATAATGATACCTACCTACTATAATGATACCTACCTACTATAATGATAACTACCTACTATAATGATATCTACCTACTATAATGATATCTACCTACTATAATGATATCTACCTACTATAATGATATCTACCTACTATAATGACACCTACCTACTATAATGACACCTACCTACTATAATGACACCTACCTACTATAATGACAACTACCTACTATAATGATAACTACCTACTATAATGATAACTACCTACTATAATGATACCTACCTACTATAATGATACCTACCTACTATAATGACACCTACCTACTATAATGACATCTACCTACTATAATGACATCTACCTACTATAATGACATCTACCTATTATAATGATAACTACCTACTATAATGATAACTACCTACTATAATGATACCTACCTACTATAATGATACCTACCTTCTATAATGATACCTACCTTCTATAATGATAACTACCTACTATAATGATACCTACCTACTATAATGATACCTACCTACTATAATGATATCTACCTACTATAATGATAACTACCTACTATAATGATAACTACCTACTATAATGATATCTACCTACTATAATGATAACTACCTACTATAATGATAACTACCTACTATAATGATAACTACCTATTATAATGATACCTACCTACTATAATGATAACTACCTACTATAATGATAACTACCTACTATAATGATAACTACCTACTATAATGATAACTACCTACTATAATGATAACTACCTACTATACTGATAACTACCTACTATACTGATAACTACCTACTATAATGATAACTACCTACTATAATGATAACTACCTACTATAATGATAACTACCTACTATAATGATACCTACCTACTATAATGATAACTACCTACTATAATGATAACTGTCTACTATAATGATAACTGTCTACTATAATGATAACTGTCTACTATAATGATAACTGTCTACTATAATGATAACTGTCTACTATAATGATAACTACCTACTATAATGACACCTTTTAATTTTTCAATAACATATTCTCTGAACCAAAAAAATATATATATATTATATTAAGGGAAGTGAAATTGAAATAGTAAAAGATAATTTGCAGATTTGGTGTTTTTCTTTTCTGCGCCATTTACCTTGTGGTTGAGGTAACATGTTAGTTTTATACTTTGTCGCCTGATTACAGCGATATCAGATTTGTATCGTTTACGTCATGTTTTACTAATTCTGGACTTTTTCTAATTTTTTTTAATTGCCATTTTTTAACCCCTGTAGCTTTATTTTTTTTTTCCGCATACCAGGCTGTATGAGGGCTCATTTTTTGCGCCATAATCTGTTTTTTGTATCGGTACCATTTTGGTATTCATCTGACTTTTTAATCGCTTTTTTACTTTTTTTATGGGATATTATAAAAATTTCAAATCTGGTATTTTTTTTACATTTACCGTACGGGATACATATTGTTATATTTTAATAGGTTGTACAATTACGCACGAAGCGATAACGAATAGGTTTATTTTTATTATGTTTACATGTTTTTATATAGGTAAAGGGGGTGATTTGAACTTTTAACATGGAAGGGGTTAATGCAGCGGTCTTCAAACTGTGGCCCTCCAGATGTTGCAAAACTACTACTCCCAGCATGCCCGGACAGCCAACGGCTGTCCTGGCATGCTGGGAATTGTAGTTTTGTAACATCTGGAGGGGCACAGTTTGAAGACCACTGAGTTAATATGTGTCTTTCAAACTTTTATTAAAACTTTTATTTATTATGATTTTTTTTTTAACACTTTATTACACTTATATGAGGAATCATTCGATTCCTCAGACAGATGAATAGATTCTATTGAACTCTATTAATCTGTGTGCTCTGTGATCCATTGATAGAGCCTGGTCCAGCCAGGATATATCAATGACAGAGCCACGGGACAGGAGGAAGCAGAGGTAAGTCCTCCGGCTACCTCCATAGTGGATCACCCCCCTGCGATCGCGCTGCGGGGGGGCGATCCACCCCACTAGCCCACCAGGCAGCATTCACATGTCCCTTTAGACGCCGCTGTCAGCTTTGACAGCGGCGATCTAAAGGGTTAATAGCCAGCCACGGCGATCGCTGCATGCTGGCTATTAGCGGCGGCCCCCGGCTACTGAGAACAGCCGGGGGCTGCAGAGTATGGAGCTGGCAGGAATCCGGAGCCCGCTCCATACTCCCCTGTGAGCACCGCATACAGTCTCCCCGTGCAGACGTGCGGAGAGCGAAGGCAGAGGACGCAGGTCTGCACGGGGAGAAATAAGCCACGCCCCCTTCATCTCCCCCCGCACGTCTGCAGAGCAGGGGAGAGAAGACAAATACTGTACACAGCTTCTCATCTCCCCTGCTCTGCTACACAGGCTGCAGAGTATGGAGCGGGCAGGAGTCGGGTGCCCGCTCCATACAGACTGCAGATCGCCGCGGCACTTGTCAGGTCCGGCCCTGCTTGCCCGAAGCCGGGCTAAGGGCCGGACAAATTCACCTGCCCGGCGCCCAAAACTGCTAGTCCGGGGCGTCGGGCGATAGAAATTCCACATCCCTGCATTATAGTATAGGGGATGCTTTATATACAAAGAAGGGAAGAGGCCACAGATAGCCAGATAACCCCCTAAAGAGGCCTCAGACAACCCCTAAAAGGGATGAAGAGGCTGCAGACAGCCAAATAACCTCTCAAGGGGAGGAATAGGCCACAGACAGACAACCCCCTAAATGGAAGAAGAGGCCGCAGACGGCCAAACCACCCCCTAAAGGGAAAAAGAGGCCACAGATGGCCAGACCACCCCTAAAGGGAAAAAGAGGCCGCAGACGGCTAGACCACCCCTAAAGGGAAAAAGAGGCCGCAGACGGCCAGACCACCCCTAAAGGGCAAAAGAGGCTGCAGACAGCCAAATAACCTCTCAAGGGGAGGAATAGGCCACAGACAGACAATCCCCTAAATGGAAAAAGAGGCCACAGACCCCCTAAAGGGAAAAAAAGGCTGCAGACGGCCAAACCACCCCCTAAAGGGAAAAAGAGGCCGCAGACGGCCAGACCACCCCCTAATGGGAAAAAGGGGCCGCAGATGGCCAGACCACCCCTAAAGGGAAAAAGAGGCCGCAGACGGCCAGACCACCCCTAAAGGGAATAAGAGGCTGCAGATGGCCAGACCACCCCCTAAAGGGAAGAAGAGGCCGCAGACAGTGACTCTACTTATGCTGCCCGATTCTTGAATTTTTACAAGATGTAGTCATACATCCCACCATGACATAATACAAAACCAAAAGCATGGCCAGCAATAAGGCTACAGATGCCATTAATATCAAGAAGGCAAATATAATAGAGCATTGGCCTGTGTGTGACTGGATATGACCCGATATCTGAAGGACAAATATTATTAATGTTATTATTAAAGTTATAGGAATGACCAAATGGAACCAAAATCATAGAACTAATAAAAACACGACCCAGGTGAACGATGTTGGGCTGATCCACTAGGACTATCCTTGGTACGTACTGGTGTTTTTTTCTCTCTCTGGACCTTTAAGGCTCCCAGCATTTCCTTCAGGTTCTCCAGGAAATAACCTTGGGTGCAGGTAAAAGGGTCATAATGAGAGTCGGCTCTGCTGGGCTATAATATAGAAAAAGAAACAATTTCCATGGCAGAACCTTTTCACCTCCCTGTCAAAAATAACACCCCGTCCTTTCAGGTGATCAAAGGCTTTTCCATCTAAGATGAGATTGGGCAGGAGGATCTTTTCTAGGGTTGCTGGTTCTGGGTCACTTCTGGCAGCATAAAGTGATAAGTGCTGTCCAGTATCTCCAGGATATCCGCTCCATACTTTTTTTTTTTTTTTGGTCTCCCAGCAACTTCTCAAAACCAAGAAGCAGATGCCTGAACATGGGCCAATACAGGAGGAGAACTGGATAGGGGTGAAGGAGGGAGTCAACCCAGAACGAGGACAGGTGGACCATACAGAATGACCTCAAGCAGGAGACTGGTGTGAGGAGGACAGGTGGACCCTACAGAATGATCTCCAGCAGGTGACTGGTATCAGGAGGACAGGTGGACCCTACAGAATGATCTCCAGCAGGTGACTGGTATCAGGAGGACAGGTGGACCCTACAGAATGATCTCCAGCAGGTTACTGGTATCAGGAGGACAGGTGGACCCTACAGTATGATCTCCAGCAGGTGACTGGTGTGAGGAGGACATGTGGACCCTACAGAATGATCTTCAGCAGGAGACTGGTATCAGGAGGACAGGTGGACCCTACAGTATGATCTCCAGCAGGAGACTGGTGTGAGGAGGACAGGTGGACCCTACAGAATGATCTCCAGCAGGAGACTGGTGTGAGGAGGACAGGTGGACCCTACAGAATGATCTTCAGCAGGTGACTGGTATCAGGAGGACAGGTGGACCCTACAGTATGATCTCCAGCAGGAGACTGGTGTGAGGAGGACAGGTAGGACCCTACAGAAGGATCTCCAGCAGGTGACTGGTATCAGGAGGACAGGTGGACCCTACAGAATGATCTCCAGCAGGTGACTGGTATCAGGAGGACAGGTGGACCCTACAGAATGATGTCCAGCAGGTGACTGGTATCAGGAGGACAGGTGGAGCCTACAGAATGATCTCCAGCAGGTTACTGGTATCAGGAGGACAGGTGGACCCTACAGTATGATCTCCAGCAGGTGACTGGTATCAGGAGGACAGGTGGACCCTACAGAATGATCTCCAGCAGGAGACTGGTGTGAGGAGGACAGGTGGACCCTACAGAATGATCTCCAGCAGGTGACTGGTATCAGGAGGACAGGTGGACCCTACAGTATGATCTCCAGCAGGAGACTGGTGTGAGGAGGACAGGTGGACCCTACAGAATGATCTTCAGCAGGAGACTGGTATCAGGAGGACAGGTGGACCCTACAGTATGATCTCCAGCAGGAGACTGGTGTGAGGAGGACAGGTGGACCCTACAGAATGATCTCCAGCAGGAGACTGGTGTGAGGAGGACAGGTGGAGCCTACAGAATGATCTCCAGCAGGTGACTGGTATCAGGAGGACAGGTGGACCCTACAGAATGATCTCCAGCAGGTGACTGGTATCAGGAGGACAGGTGGAGCCTACAGAATGATCTCCAGCAGGTGACTGGTGTGAGGAGGATAGGTGGAGCCTACAGAATGATCTTCAGGAGGAGACTGGTATAGGAGGACAGGTGGAGCCCTACAGAATGATCTCCAGCAGGAGACTGGTGTGAGGAGGACAGGTGGAGCCCTACAGAATGATCTCCAGCAGGAGATTGGTGTAAGGAGGACAGGTGGACCCTACAGAATGATCTCCAGCAGGAGACTGGTATCAGGAGGACAGGTGGACCCTACAGAATGATCTCCAGCAGGAGACTGGTATCAGGAGGACAGGTGGACCCTACAGAATGATCTCCAGCAGGTTACTGGTATCAGGAGGACAGGTGGACCCTACAGTATGATCTCCAGCAGGAGACTGGTGTGAGGAGGACAGGTGGACCCTACAGAATGATCTTCAGCAGGAGACTGGTATCAGGAGGACAGGTGGACCCTACAGAATGATCTCCAGCAGGAGACTGGTATCAGGAGGACAGGTGGACCCTACAGAATGATCTCCAGCAGGAGACTGGTATCAGGAGGACAGGTGGACCCTACAGAATGATCTCCAGCAGGTGACTGGTATAGGAGGACAGGTGGAGCCCTACAGAATGATCTCTAGCAGGAGATTGGTGTAAGGAGGACAGGTGGAGCCCTACAGAATGATCTCCAGCAGGAGACTGGTATCGGGAGGACAGGTGGAGCCCTACAGAATGATCTCCAGCAGGAGACTGGTATCAGGAGGACAGGTGGACCCTACAGTATGATCTCCAGCAGGAGACTGGTGTGAGGAGGACAGGTGGAGCCTACAGAATGATCTCCAGCAGGTGACTGGTATCAGGAGGACAGGTGGAGCCTACAGAATGATCTTCAGCAGGTGACTGGTATCAGGAGGACAGGTGGACCCTACAGAATGATCTCCAGCAGGAGACTGGTGTGAGGAGGACAGGTGAAGCCTACAGAATGATCTTTAGCAGGAGATTGGTGTGAGGAGGACAGGTGGAGCCTACAGAATGATCTCCAGCAGGAGACTGGTGTGAGGAGGACAGGTGGAGCCTACAGAATGATCTTTAGCAGGAGATTGGTGTGAGGAGGACAGGTGGACCCTACAGAATGATCTTTAGCAGGAGATTGGTGTGAGGAGGACAGGTGGACCCTACAGAATGATCTTTAGCAGGAGATTGGTGTGAGGAGGACAGGTGGACCCTACAGAATGATCTCTAGCAGGAGATTGGTGTGAGGAGGACAGGTGGACCCTACAGAATGATCTCCAGCAGGTGACTGGTATCAGGAGGACAGGTGGAGCCTACAGAATGATCTCCAGCAGGTGACTGGTGTGAGGAGGACAGGGGGAGCCTACAGAATGATCTCTAGCAGGAGATTGGTGTGAGGAGGACAGGTGGATCCCTACAGAATGATATCCAGCAGGCGACTGGTGGCCAGCACTATACCGCTTGACACTGTGTGAAACAACTCTTCGTAAACACAACAGCGTAAGAGTCTGGAGATGCTGTGGTAAATAACAACATCTTTAGGCGTGATTGGTTTGGTGGGGGGTCAGAGATGGTATGGGGAGGTAGATCCTTTAGAGTCACACGATAGCTGTACCCTGACTGTGAAGCACCATGATGAAATCCTCCTGGTGCAGGACAGTAACCGACCTCATGTGAATTGAGGCTGTAGGCAGCTCCTGGATGACCTGGACAGATCTGAATCTGACCTCTGGGACATTGTATATATAACACCAAGGAGCACCAAAGGCTGTGCCGGATCACCGATACCCTGATCCAGGTCTGGAAGAGATTCCCCCGAGGGCACCGTCCGCCATCTTGCGAGGAGCATGACCAGACCTTTCGGGGATAGCATTGGCCTTATACACATAATCATCACGATATGAAGGAAATAGTAGTAGTTTGCGCTCACTGTCGATCGTGTTCTAATCTTCAAATGACAGTGGAGCAAAAAAGTATTCAGTCAGCCACCAATTGTGCAAGTTCTCCCACTTATAAAGATGAGGCTGTCATTTTCATCATAGGTTGAAAAAAATCCATAAAATCACATTGTCTGATTATTAAAGAATTTATTTGCAAATTATGGTGGGAAATAAGTATTTGGTCACCTACAAACAAGCAAGATTTCTGGCTCTCACAGACCTGTAACAACTTCTGCAAGAGTCTCCTCTGTCCTCCACTAGTTACCTGTATTAATGGCTCCTGTATGAACTTGTTATCAGTATAAAAGACATCTGTCCACAACCTCAGTCACACTCCAAACTCCACTATGGCCAAGACCAAAGAGCTGGCGGAGGACACCAGAAACAAAATTGTAGACCTGCACCAGGCTGGGAAGACTGAATGTGCAATAGGCAAGCAGCTTGGTGTGAAGAAATCAACTGTGGGAGCAATTATTAGAAAATGGAAGACATACAAGACCACTGATAATCTCCCTCCATCTGGGGCTCCACGCAAGATCTTACCCCGTGGTGTCAAAATGATCACAAGAACGGTGAGCAAAAATCCCTGAACCACACGGGGGACCTAGTGAATGACCTGCAGAGAGCTGGGACCAAAGAAACAAAGGCTACCATTAGTAACACACTATGCCGCCAGAGACTCCAATCATGCAGTGCCAGACGTGTCCCCCTGCTTAAGCCAGTACATGTCCAGGCCCGTCTGAAGTTTGTTAGAGAGCATTTGGATGATCCAGAAGAGGATTGGGAGAATGTCATATGGTCAGATGAAAACAAAGTAGAACTTTTTGGTAAAAACTCAACTCGTCATGTTTGGAGGAGAAAGAATGCGGAGTTGCATCCAAAGAACACCACCTACTGTGAAGCATGGGGGGCGGGAACACCATACCTACTGTGAAGCATGGGGGTGGAAACATCACCCTTTGGGGTTGTTTTTCTGCAATGGGACCAGGATGACTGATCCGTGTAAAGAAAAGAATGAATGGGGCCATGTATCGTGAGATTTTGAGTGAAAACCTCCTTCCATGAGCAAGGGCATTGAAAATGAAACGTGGCTGGGTCTTTTGGCATGACAATGATCCCAAACACAGCGCCCGGGCAACATCACACAGCCCCAAAACATCACTGCTCTAGAGGAGATCAGCATGGAGGAATGGGCCAAAATACCAGCAACAGTGTGTGAGAACCTTGTGAAGACAGAAAACATGTGACCTCTGTCATTACCAACAGTGTGTGAGAACCTTGTGAAGACAGAAAACATGTGACCTCTGTCATTACCAACAGTGTGTGAGAACCTTGTGAAGACAGAAATCATGTGACCTCTGTCATTACCAACAGTGTGTGAGAACCTTGTGAAGACAGAAAACATGTGACCTCTGTCATCACCAACAGTGTGTGAGAACCTTGTGAAGACAGAAAACATGTGACCTCTGTCATTACCAACAGTGTGTGAGAACCTTGTGAAGACAGAAAACATGTGACCTCTGTCATCACCAACAAAGGGGATATAATAAAGTATTGAGAGGAACTTTTCTTATTCACCAAATACTTATTTCCCACCATAATTTGTAAATAAATTCGTTAATAATCAGACAATGGGATTTATGGATTTTTCTCATTCTGTCTCATAGTTGGTTATAACCTATAATGATAATTACAGCCTCATCTTTATAAGGGGGAGAACAGGTACAATTGGGGGCTGACTAAATACTTTTTACCCACTCTATTATTACCTTATACCAGTGACTCCCAACCGCAATTTTTTTATTTATTTTTTTTAAATGTCCCGCCCCGGCCTGCGCGCTTATGACTGACTGCGCACTGAGTGGCACAGTGAGCCGAAAATGGTGCCCTGGGGTGGAACGAGCTGCATCTGCGCCCAGCTTGCTTAAGGTACCGTACCCTTTCTACCCCTCTGTTACCCCTTCTCAACCCTGTACAAACCCCCCCACCGTCACCCATGTCCGCCTTGTCCACCTCCGTCACTCATGTCCACCCCCCTCTCACACATGTCCACCGTCACCCATGTCCACCCTCCTGTCATCCATGTTCACCTTCCATTGTCCACCCCCTGACCACATCCTTGTCACCCATGTCCACCCCCTATTCACTCCTGTCCACCCCTCTATCACCCCCTATGCCCCCGTCACCCATGTTCACTCTTCTACACCCATCTGTCACTCTTGTACACCTCCCTACACCCCTCTGTACACTCCTCTATACTCCCCTGTCACCCATGTACACTCCTCTATACCCCTTTCACCCGTGTACACAACTCTATACCCCTCTTTCACCAGTGTACACTCCTCTACGCCCCTCTGTACACACCTCTATGCCCCTCTGTATACTCCTCTATACTCCTCTACACCCCTCTGTACCTCTCTGTACACTCCTCTGTACACTCCTCTACACCCCTCTGTACCTCTCTGTACACTCCTCTGCACATTCCTCTATACCCCTCTGTACACTCCTCTATACCCCTGTCACCCATGTACGCTCCTCTACACCCCTCTGTACACTCCTCTATACCCCTCTGCACACTCCTCTACACCCCTCTATACCCCTCTGTACACTCCTCTATACCTCTCTGTACACTCCTCTGTACACTCCTCTATACCCCCTCTGTACACTCCTCTATACCTCTCTGTACACTCCTCTGTACCCCTCTGTACACTCCTCTATACCCCTGTCACCCATGTACGCTCCTCTACACCCCTCTGTACACTCCTCTATACCCCTCTGTACACTCCTCTATACCTCTCTGTACACTCCTCTATACCTCTCTGTACCCCTCTGTACACTCCTACACCCCTCTGTACACTCATCTACACTCCTCTGTACCTCTCTGTACACTCCTCTGTACCCCTCTGTACACTCCTCTGTACCCCTCTGTACACTCCTCTATACCCCTCTGTACACTCCTCTATACCCCTCTGTACACTCCTCTATACCCCTCTGTACACTCCTCTATACCTCTCTGTACCCCTCTGTACACTCCTCTGTACCTCTCTGTACACTCCTCTGTACCCCTCTGTACACTCCTCCTGTCACCCATGTAAAAAAAAGTGCGGAGCCTAATAGGTTTGTTTTACAGGTTTAACAGTGAAGAATTGTGTGTGGAAGAAATCGTGATGATGGCGCGGACCAGATAGAGAAGAGAAGGCAACGATGCAAATTAGAGAGGACGTCATTGGTGAGTTGCTGTATAAAGCAGCACTTTAAACTACATACCCACTGATAAATATAGTGCATTACGTTAGGGGTGCCCAGCGGAAAACATTTTTACCGAGGTGTGCCCCGACCCGTAAAAGGTTGGGAAACACTGACTTATACTCTACAGAGTCAAAAAGCACCTGCCATTAAACCATATTTTCTAAACTAACTGACTATATCCCCTAAATACTAGCAACACCCCTCCTGCAGGAGGAGTGTTAGGAGTTTCATACCTTTCCTGTTGCTCACATTGAGCTCCTGGTAGTAGAAAGTGGGCGTTCCTCAGCAGGCGTGACATCACTGAAGCCTACAAGAGCTGAGCCTCTCCATGCCCCGCACACACTTCCTGAGTTTGGTTTCCTTCCAGACTGGGAGGAGACCAAACTGTTTGACTTGCACAGAGAACAGAACAGAGCCACCTAGTGGCTGTTTTTTCAATCACATGTTAACCCTTTGGAATGTATTGGTCACCATTATAGGAGAACACAATGTCACTAACCTAATAAACTCCAAACTTTGTGTACTTGTCAGGTCTCCCACATATCTTCTCCAAGAACCGATTGGTGACAGGTGGGATGTGATGTGTGGGGCCACAGAGGCTTCACTCATTACATAGGGGCCCCAGAGCCTGGATACTGGGTGACTTGTCAGTGTGAACTGTGCCATAATTGGTTATAAAGGCTGAATGTCCATCAATCCACATCTACAAATCCAGGACTGTGGCTGCTCCGCCCAGAAGGGAGCATCCTCCTAAGATCAAGGGGCGATGCTGAGAGATCTGATCACATGTCATTACATTATCAGTGATGTCATACAGGGGGCGGGGCTGTGATCACGTCATAATACTATTATATCAGTGATGTCATACAGGAGGCGGGGCTGTGTTGGCGCTGATGCAATACTTCGATGTATTTAGGGTTATGTACATAGGTTCTCATGTGTGCTCTATTAACTCTTTGTCCCCCTTTCTGTACAGTGGAGACGTCCTGACCTCTGATGACAGCACATTGACCTCTTTGTGATGATCCAAGTGTTGTCTGAAGACTTGAGATGTCGCCTACGCTCCGGGGTAGCGATCACGTCCGTGGCTCAGTGTGTAGAAGAACTTCTCCTTAACAGCGCTGACGCTCAGGCCACGTGCATCGCCGTCCGTGTGGACTTGGAAACCTTCAAGGTGCAGGTGGTGGACAATGGGTGTGGCCTGTGCCGCGAGGACATGGAATCCATTGGGATGCGCTATTGTACAAGCAAATGTCACAGCTTAAAGGACTTAGAAAATTTGAGTTTTCATGGCCTTCGTGGAGAAGCGATCGCCAGCATGGTGGATGTGTCCAGTGTGGTGGAAATCTGCTCCAGGCAGAAGGAGACGGGTCAGACATTCAGCAGAATCTTCCGGAATGGAAAACCACTGGGATCTGTGAAAGCAGAAAGCCCCCGACCGAGCGCCGGCACCACGGTGACGCTGTACAATCTGTTCTCCACCATGCCTGTCCGCAGAAAACACCTGGAGCCAGCGCTGGAGCTAGAGCGCATCCGCCAGCGGGTGGAGGCAGTCTCCTTACTGAAGCCAGATGTCTCTTTCTCCTTAAGAAATGATGCGGTCTATTCAGTGCTGCTCCACTTACCAAAAACCAAGGACCTATTGTCTCGATTCTGCCAGATCTACGGACTGGGTCGAAGTCAGAGCCTCCGGGAGGTGCGGCACTCCCATGGGGCCTTCACCATCCATGGTCTCCTCAGCTGTGAGGCCCACTACAACAAGGCCATGCAGTTCTTGTACGTGAACAAGCGACTAGTGCTGAAAACCAAACTCCATAAACTCATTGACTTCATCGTCCGGAGAGAGAGCTCCATCTGCAGGGGAAGAGGTGTCCGCCACCGCTCCGCTGCCGATCTCTACAGTGTCTTCGTACTGAACATTCAGTGTCAGATGTCGGAGTACGATGTTTGCTTCCAGCCCGATAAGACATTGATAGAGTTCCAGGACTGGGACCTGGTAATGCGCTGCATGGAGCAGGGGCTCCGGAGTTTTCTGAAGAAGGAGAACCTATTCTCAGAGCTGTCCAAAGAAGATGTCGCCGAATTCAGCCAAAAACATCATTACAACTTGACCTGCCATGTGGGGGAAGAGCCGCTTGTTGCTCCCCAGGATCCTGAGACATCACTTACCTCTGATATAACTTATCTGAGATCCAGGTGTGTACACAGGAGCAGGAACACCACAGAAATGGGGTCCCCACCACCTGTACTGGCTGCCCAGCATGAGTCTGAGCAGGTCCCTAGTAACATCCCGGAGAATCACATTGGGCCAAGTGACAGCGCTCCTATGGATGACACGCAGGACTCGGCAGAGACTCATAATAGAAGCCCCCTCCTACCCCCTGACACCTCCACAATACAAGAGGCAGCAGAGGTCTCCACCACCCTCACTGGACCCCAAAACTCTGCTGACCCTAGAAGTCCTGGATCTGACCTTATTAGAGCAGGCACCAGTGAATGGATCCCTCCAAACAGTGAAAAGCCGAGAAGTGGCCTGGACCCTGTGCACACGCAGCACGCCAACATGGGGGGAACCCTGGACAGGTTCAGAAGACACTTTGGAAAGAGTCACCGTGTGGAACCCCAACTCCCCCCAAGCCCATGGAAGGCCAGAGTGGTCTCTCTAAAGCACTGTGCCAGTACAGAAGCTCCTGCCGTCATTCGGCATAGATCTACAGCGCGAAAACTCTCCAAAATAAGAAAGTCCCAAGATCCAGAATGTACCCCAACATTAACAACAAAACTGTGCATGCTAAAAAACATGGAGGAGGCTGGGCGGGGCAGCAGTTGTAACCTTCACCTGGGTCCCCCCACCACATCCACTGCCTGGAAAAAGTCCTCCGAGCAACAAGCAACACCTCAGCAAAATGGCCAAACATGTAAGAATCCTCCAGATGCCCCCATGTCCCAGGAATGGCTGCAATGCTATGAAAAGTCTCTGGGTAAAAACATCTTCATTAACCCTGCCACAGGGCTCAGCAGCTATAGCGCCCCCACCTGGGACAAGAGGGCTGCCTGCACCCAGGATCTTTCCAACATAGCCGTGAATGTCGTCTGCAGGAGTGGTATGTATATAGAGATTGGGGGGGGGGGGGTGAAGACTCAAGATTAGGCAGAAATTATCCCAACAAAGAAGCCAAATAAAGCCCCAAAACCCAGCACAGGGCACCCAGCATGCAGCCTCCCCTTCTGCTGACCTCTGCTCTCCTCACTCCAGGCTTCCAGTACCAGTGCCATCCTTTTAAGACCCAAGCCCTTCTGCCCTTCTTGCCCCGGCCCCGGGCTGAGAGAGACCCTGCTGAGCTGAGAGGTAGTAATGCCCCCCCACCCCCGCTCCTCCAGTCTGGTCAGCAGTGAAATAAAGTCTTGTCTTCTGCAGATAATGGTGGCCTGTCTACAATGTATACGGAATGGAAGAACCCAGTGTATGTGCGCCAGCCATCGGTGAGTGCAGAGGAGGTACAAGAGTCACGTGGTAGAATCCGCACCATGCAGGACAGAATACTGTACACGAGTCACGTGGTAGAATCCGCACCATGCAGGACAGAATACTGTACACGAGTCACGTGGTAGAATCCGCACCATGCAGGACAGAATACTGTACACGAGTCACGTGGTAGAATCCGCACCATGCAGGACAGAATACTGTACACGAGTCACGTGGTAGAATCCGCACCATGCAGGACAGAATACTGTACACGAGTCACGTGGTAGAATCCGCACCATGCAGGACAGAATACTGTACACGAGTCACGTGGTAGAATCCGCACCATGCAGGACAGAATACTGTACACGAGTCACGTGGTAGAATCCGCACCATGCAGGACAGAATACTGTACACGAGTCACGTGGTAGAATCCGCACCATGCAGGACAGAATACTGTACACGAGTCACGTGGTAGAATCCGCACCATGAAGGACAGAATACTGTACACGAGTCACGTGGTAGAATCCGCACCATGAAGGACAGAATACTGTACACGAGTCACATGGTAGAATCCGCACCATGCAGGACAGAATACTGTACACGAGTCACATGGTAGAATCCGCACCATGCAGGACAGAATACTGTACACGAGTCACATGGTAGAATCCGCACCATGCAGGACAGAATACTGTACACGAGTCACATGATAGAATCCGCACCATGCAGGACAGAATACTGTACACGAGTCACATGATAGAATCCGCACCATGCTGGACAGAATACTGTACACGAGTCACATGATAGAATCCGCACCATGCAGGACAGAATACTGTACACGAGTCACATGGTAGAATCCGCACCGTGCAGGACAGAATACTGTACACGAGTCACATGATAGAATCCGCACCGTGCAGGACAGAATACTGTACACGAGTCACGTGGTAGAATCCGCACCGTGCAGGACAGAATACTGTACACGAGTCACATGATAGAATCCGCACCGTGCAGGACAGAATACTGTACACGAGTCACATGGTAGAATCCGCACCGTGCAGGACAGAATACTGTACACGCGTCACATGGTAGAATCCGCACCGTGCAGGACAGAATACTGTACACGAGTCACATGGTAGAATCCGCACCGTGCAGGACAGAATACTGTACACGAGTCACATGGTAGAATCCGCACCGTGCAGGACAGAATACTGTACACGAGTCACATGGTAGAATCCGCACCGTGCAGGACAGAATACTGTACACGAGTCACGTGGTAGAATCCGCACCGTGCAGGACAGAATACTGTACACGAGTCACATGATAGAATCCGCACCGTGCAGGACAGAATACTGTACACGAGTCACATGGTAAAATCCGCACCATGCAGGACAGAATACTGTACACGAGTCACATGGTAGAATCCGCACCGTGCAGCACAGAATACTGTACACGAGTCACATGGTAGAATCCGCACCGTGCAGGACAGAATACTGTACACGAGTCACATGGTAGAATCCGCACCGTGCAGGACAGAATACTGTACACGAGTCACATGATAGAATCCGCACCATGCAGGACAGAATACTGTACACGAGTCACATGATAGAATCCGCACCATGCAGGACAGAATACTGTACACGAGTCACATGATAGAATCCGCACCATGAAGGACAGAATACTGTACACGAGTCACATGGTAGAATCCGCACCGTGCAGGACAGAATACTGTACACGAGTCACATGATAGAATCCGCACCGTGCAGGACAGAATACTGTACACGAGTCACATGGTAGAATCCGCACCGTGCAGGACAGAATACTGTACACGAGTCACATGATAGAATCCGCACCGTGCAGGACAGAATACTGTACACGAGTCACATGATAGAATCCGCACCGTGAAGGACAGAATACTGTACACGAGTCACATGATAGAATCCGCACCATGCAGGACAGAATACTGTACACGAGTCACATGATAGAATCCGCACCATGCAGGACAGAATACTGTACACGAGTCACATGGTAGAATCCGCACCATGAAGGACAGAATACTGTACACGAGTCACGTGGTAGAATCCGCACCGTGCAGGACAGAATACTGTACACGAGTCACGTGGTAGAATCCGCACCGTGCAGGACAGAATACTGTACACGAGTCACGTGGTAGAATCCGCACCGTGCAGGACAGAATACTGTACACGAGTCACATGATAGAATCCGCACCGTGCAGGACAGAATACTGTACACGAGTCACATGATAGAATCCGCACCGTGCAGGACAGAATACTGTACACGAGTCACATGATAGAATCCGCACCCGTGCAAGGACAGAATACTGTACACGAGTCACATGGTAGAATCCGCACCGTCGCAGGACAGAATACTGTACACGAGTCACATGGTAGAATCCGCACCGTGCAGGGACAGAATACTGTACACGAGTCACATGATAGAATCCGCACCGTGCAGGACAGAATACTGTACACGAGTCACATGATAGAATCCGCACCGTGCAGGACAGAATACTGTACACGAGTCACATGATAGAATCCGCACCATGAAGGGACAGAATACTGTACACGAGTCACATGATAGAATCCGCACCATGCAGGACAGAATACTGTACACGAGTCACAGTGGTAGAATCCGCAACCGTGCAGGACAGAATACTGTACACGAGTCACATGAGTAGAATCCGCACCGTGCAGGACAGAATACTGTACACGAGTCACATGATAGAATCCGCACCGTGCAGGACAGAAATACTGTACACGAGTCACATGATAGAATCCAGCACCATGCAGGACAAGAATACTGTACACGAGTCACATGGTAGAATCTGCACCATGCAGGACAGAATACTGTACACGAGTCACATGATAGAATCCGCACCGTGCAGGACAGAATACTGTACACGAGTCACATGGTAGAATCCG
>NW_026610041.1:0-19979 GCF_029499605.1 Hyla sarda | reverse complement strand
CAACATGGACTGACATTCTGGCCTACTTTCAGCCGATGCGACTTGTCTGTCGCTGAACAGTCGCTTTTTATGTATTCAGCACCTATGTATAATGTTGTAAAAATGCTCTAGAAGCTAAAGTCGCAGAAATGTCACACATATTTGGCCTGCAACTTTCTGTGCGACAAATTCAGACAGGAAAAATCAGTATAAATCCTTAGAAAATTATCCCCCAGTGTCTCCATCTGCTGGCGGTATTGAATAAGCATTGCTGCACTGATGGGGTATGCATTAGACGAAAAAAAAGAAGAAAAAGAAGAATAATACGCCCAGAAAAGAGGCGAAAAGGAGAAAAACGTAAAAAAAACGTGAAAAAAAAAGTAAGAGGAAGAGAAGGGAAAAAAAGGTGGAAATGGGTTTAAAAGTGATTTCGGCGGAGAAATATATATATATATATATATATATATATATATATATATATATATACGCGCACACACACACATATATATAAACGTATTCTCCGTTGAGATATTGCAGCCGCTGCTGTGTCCAGGCCCAGGAGCCTTAGCACTGTGCTGTGATGTCACTCAATACCACTGACATCACTAGGTGTAAACAACATCTCTCCTTTGCTGTGTATGTGACTATGGAGCTGTTTGGTGATGTCGTCTATTATGGCCTTCATAGAAGCAACAGGAGATTGTTGCATCCATCTAGAACCCTCAGAACTACAGTGCTATGATGTCACTCACTTCCACAGGCCTTGCAGAGTGTAAACAACAACAACCCAGCTTTGTTGTGTATGTAACCATAGGGATTTGTGATGTCACCTAGAACCTTCACAGCAGCGACAGCTTTATGAGGAGCATCAGCACTGCTCTGCCTGAGCAGAACCATCACCGCCATAGGTTGTCAAATAACCCGGATTTAACCCACACAGGTAAGTCCAATGGGGTGCAGGCATGTCCTCTATGCTTACAGCTTCCCGTGGGTGTTGGTTTGATACCGTTTGGGGACAGCCAAGGAGGCATCTGCAGGCAACAAAGGTAGGTGTGTGCTTGTGTGTGTGTTTCCTATGCAGATCCTAAGCCCAGTGTCACATGCAAGTAGGAGGAGTAAGAAGGGTTCCTGGCAAATCCGGGTTATGGATTGCATTTAAAAAGGCCCCGTGGGAGTGCAATGGGCCCCTGTCTTGCTGCTTAGCAATAATGGTATGGGTTTAGGTTCTGCTGTGTGTACTGGTGGTTGACTGCCCCCCAGCCCAGAGTGTGCATGGAAAATTGTCTGGCAGCCTCCCTGACAGCAAGCAGTGATAGTGCCCATGAAGGGGACCTTGTTGGGCCCGCCCCTTTCACGGTTATCGCTTCTCGGCCTTTTGGCTAAGATCAAGTGTAGTATCTGTTCTTATCAGTTTAATATCTGATACGTCCCCTATCTGGGGACCATATATTAAATGGATTTTTGAGAACGGGGGGCCGATTTCGAAGCTTGCTTCCGTCGCCCTATGCATTGACCCGATATGGCAGTATCTTCGGGTACAGTGCACCACCCCCTTACAGGGTTAAAAAGAAAGATTCCTACTTTCATTGCTACCTGCTTGCTGGCTAGCCAGCTAGCCAGCCCTGTGGGCCTTGCTGCTGCAGCCAAAAAACAAAAGGTGGTGCTGCTGCTGCTGCTTCTGCTTGTGTCTGGCCGCTGTTGGAGCGTCCAGGCACAGGACTTCTGCTGCTGCTGACTAAATGGCCTCCTTAATTGGATCATTTGAGTAGCCAGCACACCTGTGCAGGTAGGGCATGACATGATAGGCAGCTGCCTTGATAGCGGGTGGGTGCTGAATGTTCCTAATTGACAAAATAAGATTAATGCTTATGAAGAAATATAAAATCTCATCCCTTCCCCAATATCGCGCCACACCCCTACCCCTTAATTCCCTGGTTGAACTTGATGGACATATGTCTTTTTTCGACCGTACTAACTATGTAACTATGTAACATAACATGGGGGGGGTCTCCTGGCTGTTCACACAGGTGTGTCATTGCTGTACATTGACCATGCATTGCTTCTGTGGTATTGCAAAGGCAAAGACAAATGCTTCCAGCCATCCATTGCACTAATGGATTGGTCATCAGCTGGCTGTCTATGTCCCGCATCAATATAGACCAAAGTACAGAGGGTTAGGCTATGCTATTGTGCACCTACCTGATGCATCAGAAGGTGCGAGGCCCTTGCTAAATTCTGTGCACAGACTTTGAGATCTATACTTTAGACTGTATCTAAACCTGCTCCAACATGGACTGACATTCTGGCCTACTTTCAGCCGATGCGACTTGTCTGTCGCTGAACAGTCGCTTTTTATGTATTCAGCACCTATGTATAATGTTGTAAAAATGCTCTAGAAGCTAAAGTCGCAGAAATGTCACACATATTTGGCCTGCAACTTTCTGTGCGACAAATTCAGACAGGAAAAATCAGTATAAATCCTTAGAAAATTATCCCCCAGTGTCTCCATCTGCTGGCGGTATTGAATAAGCATTGCTGCACTGATGGGGTATGCATTAGACGAAAAAAAAGAAGAAAAAAGAAGAATAATACGCCCAGAAAAGAGGCGAAAAGGAGAAAAACGTAAAAAAAACGTGAAAAAAAAGTAAGAGGAAGAGAAGGGAAAAAAAGGTGGAAATGGGTTTAAAAGTGATTTCGGCGGAGAAATATATATATATATATATATATATATATATATATATATATATATACGCGCACACACACACATATATATAAACGTATTCTCCGTTGAGATATTGCAGCCGCTGCTGTGTCCAGGCCCAGGAGCCTTAGCACTGTGCTGTGATGTCACTCAATACCACTGACATCACTAGGTGTAAACAACATCTCTCCTTTGCTGTGTATGTGACTATGGAGCTGTTTGGTGATGTCGTCTATTATGGCCTTCATAGAAGCAACAGGAGATTGTTGCATCCATCTAGAACCCTCAGAACTACAGTGCTATGATGTCACTCACTTCCACAGGCCTTGCAGAGTGTAAACAACAACAACCCAGCTTTGTTGTGTATGTAACCATAGGGATTTGTGATGTCACCTAGAACCTTCACAGCAGCGACAGCTTTATGAGGAGCATCAGCACTGCTCTGCCTGAGCAGAACCATCACCGCCATAGGTTGTCAAATAACCCGGATTTAACCCACACAGGTAAGTCCAATGGGGTGCAGGCATGTCCTCTATGCTTACAGCTTCCCGTGGGTGTTGGTTTGATACCGTTTGGGGACAGCCAAGGAGGCATCTGCAGGCAACAAAGGTAGGTGTGTGCTTGTGTGTGTGTTTCCTATGCAGATCCTAAGCCCAGTGTCACATGCAAGTAGGAGGAGTAAGAAGGGTTCCTGGCAAATCCGGGTTATGGATTGCATTTAAAAAGGCCCCGTGGGAGTGCAATGGGCCCCTGTCTTGCTGCTTAGCAATAATGGTATGGGTTTAGGTTCTGCTGTGTGTACTGGTGGTTGACTGCCCCCCAGCCCAGAGTGTGCATGGAAAATTGTCTGGCAGCCTCCCTGACAGCAAGCAGTGATAGTGCCCATGAAGGGGACCTTGTTGGGCCCGCCCCTTTCACGGTTATCGCTTCTCGGCCTTTTGGCTAAGATCAAGTGTAGTATCTGTTCTTATCAGTTTAATATCTGATACGTCCCCTATCTGGGGACCATATATTAAATGGATTTTTGAGAACGGGGGCCGATTTCGAAGCTTGCTTCCGTCGCCCTATGCATTGACCCGATATGGCAGTATCTTCGGGTACAGTGCACCACCCCCTTACAGGGTTAAAAAGAAAGATTCCTACTTTCATTGCTACCTGCTTGCTGGCTAGCCAGCTAGCCAGCCCTGTGGGCCTTGCTGCTGCTGCAGCCAAAAAACAAAAGGTGGTGCTGCTGCTGCTTCTGCTGCTTCTGCTTCTGCTTGTGTCTGGCCCCTGTTGGAGCGTCCAGGCACAGGACTTCTGCTGCTGCTGACTAAATGGCCTCCTTAATTGGATCATTTGAGTAGCCAGCACACCTGTGCAGGTAGGGCATGACATGATAGGCAGCTGCCTTGATAGCGGGTGGGTGCTGAATGTTCCTAATTGACAAAATAAGATTAATGCTTATGAAGAAATATAAAATCTCATCCCTTCCCCAATATCGCGCCACACCCCTACCCCTTAATTCCCTGGTTGAACGTGATGGACATATGTCTTTTTTCGACCGTACTAACTATGTAACTATGTAACATAACATGGGGGGGGGGGGTCTCCTGGCTGTTCACACAGGTGTGTCATTGCTGTACATTGACCATGCATTGCTTCTGTGGTATTGCAAAGGCAAAGACAAATGCTTCCAGCCATCCATTGCACTAATGGATTGGTCATCAGCTGGCTGTCTATGTCCCGCATCAATATAGACCAAAGTACAGAGGGTTAGGCTATGCTATTGTGCACCTACCTGATGCATCAGAAGGTGCGAGGCCCTTGCTAAATTCTGTGCACAGACTTTGAGATCTATACTTTAGACTGTATCTAAACCTGCTCCAACATGGACTGACATTCTGGCCTACTTTCAGCCGATGCGACTTGTCTGTCGCTGAACAGTCGCTTTTTATGTATTCAGCACCTATGTATAATGTTGTAAAAATGCTCTAGAAGCTAAAGTCGCAGAAATGTCACACATATTTGGCCTGCAACTTTCTGTGCGACAAATTCAGACAGGAAAAATCAGTATAAATCCTTAGAAAATTATCCCCCAGTGTCTCCATCTGCTGGCGGTATTGAATAAGCATTGCTGCACTGATGGGGTATGCATTAGACGAAAAAAAAGAAGAAAAAGAAGAATAATACGCCCAGAAAAGAGGCGAAAAGGAGAAAAACGTAAAAAAACGTGAAAAAAAAGTAAGAGGAAGAGAAGGGAAAAAAAGGTGGAAATGGGTTTAAAAGTGATTTCGGCGGAGAAATATATATATATATATATATATATATATATATATATATATATATATATACGCGCACACACACACATATATATAAACGTATTCTCCGTTGAGATATTGCAGCCGCTGCTGTGTCCAGGCCCAGGAGCCTTAGCACTGTGCTGTGATGTCACTCAATACCACTGACATCACTAGGTGTAAACAACATCTCTCCTTTGCTGTGTATGTGACTATGGAGCTGTTTGGTGATGTCGTCTATTATGGCCTTCATAGAAGCAACAGGAGATTGTTGCATCCATCTAGAACCCTCAGAACTACAGTGCTATGATGTCACTCACTTCCACAGGCCTTGCAGAGTGTAAACAACAACAACCCAGCTTTGTTGTGTATGTAACCATAGGGATTTGTGATGTCACCTAGAACCTTCACAGCAGCGACAGCTTTATGAGGAGCATCAGCACTGCTCTGCCTGAGCAGAACCATCACCGCCATAGGTTGTCAAATAACCCGGATTTAACCCACACAGGTAAGTCCAATGGGGTGCAGGCATGTCCTCTATGCTTACAGCTTCCCGTGGGTGTTGGTTTGATACCGTTTGGGGACAGCCAAGGAGGCATCTGCAGGCAACAAAGGTAGGTGTGTGCTTGTGTGTGTGTTTCCTATGCAGATCCTAAGCCCAGTGTCACATGCAAGTAGGAGGAGTAAGAAGGGTTCCTGGCAAATCCGGGTTATGGATTGCATTTAAAAAGGCCCCGTGGGAGTGCAATGGGCCCCTGTCTTGCTGCTTAGCAATAATGGTATGGGTTTAGGTTCTGCTGTGTGTACTGGTGGTTGACTGCCCCCCAGCCCAGAGTGTGCATGGAAAATTGTCTGGCAGCCTCCCTGACAGCAAGCAGTGATAGTGCCCATGAAGGGGACCTTGTTGGGCCCGCCCCTTTCACGGTTATCGCTTCTCGGCCTTTTGGCTAAGATCAAGTGTAGTATCTGTTCTTATCAGTTTAATATCTGATACGTCCCCTATCTGGGGACCATATATTAAATGGATTTTTGAGAACGGGGGCCGATTTCGAAGCTTGCTTCCGTCGCCCTATGCATTGACCCGATATGGCAGTATCTTCGGGTACAGTGCACCACCCCCTTACAGGGTTAAAAAGAAAGATTCCTACTTTCATTGCTACCTGCTTGCTGGCTAGCCAGCTAGCCAGCCCTGTGGGCCTTGCTGCTGCTGCAGCCAAAAAACAAAAGGTGGTGCTGCTGCTGCTTCTGCTGCTTCTGCTGCTTCTGCTTCTGCTTGTGTCTGGCCCCTGTTGGAGCGTCCAGGCACAGGACTTCTGCTGCTGCTGACTAAATGGCCTCCTTAATTGGATCATTTGAGTAGCCAGCACACCTGTGCAGGTAGGGCATGACATGATAGGCAGCTGCCTTGATAGCGGGTGGGTGCTGAATGTTCCTAATTGACAAAATAAGATTAATGCTTATGAAGAAATATAAAATCTCATCCCTTCCCCAATATCGCGCCACACCCCTACCCCTTAATTCCCTGGTTGAACGTGATGGACATATGTCTTTTTTCGACCGTACTAACTATGTAACTATGTAACATAACATGGGGGGGGGGGTCTCCTGGCTGTTCACACAGGTGTGTCATTGCTGTACATTGACCATGCATTGCTTCTGTGGTATTGCAAAGGCAAAGACAAATGCTTCCAGCCATCCATTGCACTAATGGATTGGTCATCAGCTGGCTGTCTATGTCCCGCATCAATATAGACCAAAGTACAGAGGGTTAGGCTATGCTATTGTGCACCTACCTGATGCATCAGAAGGTGCGAGGCCCTTGCTAAATTCTGTGCACAGACTTTGAGATCTATACTTTAGACTGTATCTAAACCTGCTCCAACATGGACTGACATTCTGGCCTACTTTCAGCCGATGCGACTTGTCTGTCGCTGAACAGTCGCTTTTTATGTATTCAGCACCTATGTATAATGTTGTAAAAATGCTCTAGAAGCTAAAGTCGCAGAAATGTCACACATATTTGGCCTGCAACTTTCTGTGCGACAAATTCAGACAGGAAAAATCAGTATAAATCCTTAGAAAATTATCCCCCAGTGTCTCCATCTGCTGGCGGTATTGAATAAGCATTGCTGCACTGATGGGGTATGCATTAGACGAAAAAAAAGAAGAAAAAGAAGAATAATACGCCCAGAAAAGAGGCGAAAAGGAGAAAAACGTAAAAAAACGTGAAAAAAAAGTAAGAGGAAGAGAAGGGAAAAAAAGGTGGAAATGGGTTTAAAAGTGATTTCGGCGGAGAAATATATATATATATATATATATATATATATATATATATATATATATATATATACGCGCACACACACACATATATATAAACGTATTCTCCGTTGAGATATTGCAGCCGCTGCTGTGTCCAGGCCCAGGAGCCTTAGCACTGTGCTGTGATGTCACTCAATACCACTGACATCACTAGGTGTAAACAACATCTCTCCTTTGCTGTGTATGTGACTATGGAGCTGTTTGGTGATGTCGTCTATTATGGCCTTCATAGAAGCAACAGGAGATTGTTGCATCCATCTAGAACCCTCAGAACTACAGTGCTATGATGTCACTCACTTCCACAGGCCTTGCAGAGTGTAAACAACAACAACCCAGCTTTGTTGTGTATGTAACCATAGGGATTTGTGATGTCACCTAGAACCTTCACAGCAGCGACAGCTTTATGAGGAGCATCAGCACTGCTCTGCCTGAGCAGAACCATCACCGCCATAGGTTGTCAAATAACCCGGATTTAACCCACACAGGTAAGTCCAATGGGGTGCAGGCATGTCCTCTATGCTTACAGCTTCCCGTGGGTGTTGGTTTGATACCGTTTGGGGACAGCCAAGGAGGCATCTGCAGGCAACAAAGGTAGGTGTGTGCTTGTGTGTGTGTTTCCTATGCAGATCCTAAGCCCAGTGTCACATGCAAGTAGGAGGAGTAAGAAGGGTTCCTGGCAAATCCGGGTTATGGATTGCATTTAAAAAGGCCCCGTGGGAGTGCAATGGGCCCCTGTCTTGCTGCTTAGCAATAATGGTATGGGTTTAGGTTCTGCTGTGTGTACTGGTGGTTGACTGCCCCCCAGCCCAGAGTGTGCATGGAAAATTGTCTGGCAGCCTCCCTGACAGCAAGCAGTGATAGTGCCCATGAAGGGGACCTTGTTGGGCCCGCCCCTTTCACGGTTATCGCTTCTCGGCCTTTTGGCTAAGATCAAGTGTAGTATCTGTTCTTATCAGTTTAATATCTGATACGTCCCCTATCTGGGGACCATATATTAAATGGATTTTTGAGAACGGGGGCCGATTTCGAAGCTTGCTTCCGTCGCCCTATGCATTGACCCGATATGGCAGTATCTTCGGGTACAGTGCACCACCCCCTTACAGGGTTAAAAAGAAAGATTCCTACTTTCATTGCTACCTGCTTGCTGGCTAGCCAGCTAGCCAGCCCTGTGGGCCTTGCTGCTGCTGCAGCCAAAAAACAAAAGGTGGTGCTGCTGCTGCTTCTGCTGCTTCTGCTTCTGCTTGTGTCTGGCCCCTGTTGGAGCGTCCAGGCACAGGACTTCTGCTGCTGCTGACTAAATGGCCTCCTTAATTGGATCATTTGAGTAGCCAGCACACCTGTGCAGGTAGGGCATGACATGATAGGCAGCTGCCTTGATAGCGGGTGGGTGCTGAATGTTCCTAATTGACAAAATAAGATTAATGCTTATGAAGAAATATAAAATCTCATCCCTTCCCCAATATCGCGCCACACCCCTACCCCTTAATTCCCTGGTTGAACGTGATGGACATATGTCTTTTTTCGACCGTACTAACTATGTAACTATGTAACATAACATGGGGGGGGGGGGTCTCCTGGCTGTTCACACAGGTGTGTCATTGCTGTACATTGACCATGCATTGCTTCTGTGGTATTGCAAAGGCAAAGACAAATGCTTCCAGCCATCCATTGCACTAATGGATTGGTCATCAGCTGGCTGTCTATGTCCCGCATCAATATAGACCAAAGTACAGAGGGTTAGGCTATGCTATTGTGCACCTACCTGATGCATCAGAAGGTGCGAGGCCCTTGCTAAATTCTGTGCACAGACTTTGAGATCTATACTTTAGACTGTATCTAAACCTGCTCCAACATGGACTGACATTCTGGCCTACTTTCAGCCGATGCGACTTGTCTGTCGCTGAACAGTCGCTTTTTATGTATTCAGCACCTATGTATAATGTTGTAAAAATGCTCTAGAAGCTAAAGTCGCAGAAATGTCACACATATTTGGCCTGCAACTTTCTGTGCGACAAATTCAGACAGGAAAAATCAGTATAAATCCTTAGAAAATTATCCCCCAGTGTCTCCATCTGCTGGCGGTATTGAATAAGCATTGCTGCACTGATGGGGTATGCATTAGACGAAAAAAAAGAAGAAAAAGAAGAATAATACGCCCAGAAAAGAGGCGAAAAGGAGAAAAACGTAAAAAAACGTGAAAAAAAAGTAAGAGGAAGAGAAGGGAAAAAAAGGTGGAAATGGGTTTAAAAGTGATTTCGGCGGAGAAATATATATATATATATATATATATATATATATATATATATATATATACGCGCACACACACACATATATATAAACGTATTCTCCGTTGAGATATTGCAGCCGCTGCTGTGTCCAGGCCCAGGAGCCTTAGCACTGTGCTGTGATGTCACTCAATACCACTGACATCACTAGGTGTAAACAACATCTCTCCTTTGCTGTGTATGTGACTATGGAGCTGTTTGGTGATGTCGTCTATTATGGCCTTCATAGAAGCAACAGGAGATTGTTGCATCCATCTAGAACCCTCAGAACTACAGTGCTATGATGTCACTCACTTCCACAGGCCTTGCAGAGTGTAAACAACAACAACCCAGCTTTGTTGTGTATGTAACCATAGGGATTTGTGATGTCACCTAGAACCTTCACAGCAGCGACAGCTTTATGAGGAGCATCAGCACTGCTCTGCCTGAGCAGAACCATCACCGCCATAGGTTGTCAAATAACCCGGATTTAACCCACACAGGTAAGTCCAATGGGGTGCAGGCATGTCCTCTATGCTTACAGCTTCCCGTGGGTGTTGGTTTGATACCGTTTGGGGACAGCCAAGGAGGCATCTGCAGGCAACAAAGGTAGGTGTGTGCTTGTGTGTGTGTTTCCTATGCAGATCCTAAGCCCAGTGTCACATGCAAGTAGGAGGAGTAAGAAGGGTTCCTGGCAAATCCGGGTTATGGATTGCATTTAAAAAGGCCCCGTGGGAGTGCAATGGGCCCCTGTCTTGCTGCTTAGCAATAATGGTATGGGTTTAGGTTCTGCTGTGTGTACTGGTGGTTGACTGCCCCCCAGCCCAGAGTGTGCATGGAAAATTGTCTGGCAGCCTCCCTGACAGCAAGCAGTGATAGTGCCCATGAAGGGGACCTTGTTGGGCCCGCCCCTTTCACGGTTATCGCTTCTCGGCCTTTTGGCTAAGATCAAGTGTAGTATCTGTTCTTATCAGTTTAATATCTGATACGTCCCCTATCTGGGGACCATATATTAAATGGATTTTTGAGAACGGGGGCCGATTTCGAAGCTTGCTTCCGTCGCCCTATGCATTGACCCGATATGGCAGTATCTTCGGGTACAGTGCACCACCCCCTTACAGGGTTAAAAAGAAAGATTCCTACTTTCATTGCTACCTGCTTGCTGGCTAGCCAGCTAGCCAGCCCTGTGGGCCTTGCTGCTGCTGCAGCCAAAAAACAAAAGGTGGTGCTGCTGCTGCTTCTGCTGCTTCTGCTTCTGCTTGTGTCTGGCCCCTGTTGGAGTGTCCAGGCACAGGACTTCTGCTGCTGCTGACTAAATGGCCTCCTTAATTGGATCATTTGAGTAGCCAGCACACCTGTGCAGGTAGGGCATGACATGATAGGCAGCTGCCTTGATAGCGGGTGGGTGCTGAATGTTCCTAATTGACAAAATAAGATTAATGCTTATGAAGAAATATAAAATCTCATCCCTTCCCCAATATCGCGCCACACCCCTACCCCTTAATTTCCTGGTTGAACGTGATGGACATATGTCTTTTTTCGACCGTACTAACTATGTAACTATGTAACATAACATGGGGGGGGGGTCTCCTGGCTGTTCACACAGGTGTGTCATTGCTGTACATTGACCATGCATTGCTTCTGTGGTATTGCAAAGGCAAAGACAAATGCTTCCAGCCATCCATTGCACTAATGGATTGGTCATCAGCTGGCTGTCTATGTCCCGCATCAATATAGACCAAAGTACAGAGGGTTAGGCTATGCTATTGTGCACCTACCTGATGCATCAGAAGGTGCGAGGCCCTTGCTAAATTCTGTGCACAGACTTTGAGATCTATACTTTAGACTGTATCTAAACCTGCTCCAACATGGACTGACATTCTGGCCTACTTTCAGCCGATGCGACTTGTCTGTCGCTGAACAGTCGCTTTTTATGTATTCAGCACCTATGTATAATGTTGTAAAAATGCTCTAGAAGCTAAAGTCGCAGAAATGTCACACATATTTGGCCTGCAACTTTCTGTGCGACAAATTCAGACAGGAAAAATCAGTATAAATCCTTAGAAAATTATCCCCCAGTGTCTCCATCTGCTGGCGGTATTGAATAAGCATTGCTGCACTGATGGGGTATGCATTAGACGAAAAAAAAGAAGAAAAAGAAGAATAATACGCCCAGAAAAGAGGCGAAAAGGAGAAAAACGTAAAAAAACGTGAAAAAAAAGTAAGAGGAAGAGAAGGGAAAAAAAGGTGGAAATGGGTTTAAAAGTGATTTCGGCGGAGAAATATATATATATATATATATATATATATATATATATATATATATATACGCGCACACACACACATATATATAAACGTATTCTCCGTTGAGATATTGCAGCCGCTGCTGTGTCCAGGCCCAGGAGCCTTAGCACTGTGCTGTGATGTCACTCAATACCACTGACATCACTAGGTGTAAACAACATCTCTCCTTTGCTGTGTATGTGACTATGGAGCTGTTTGGTGATGTCGTCTATTATGGCCTTCATAGAAGCAACAGGAGATTGTTGCATCCATCTAGAACCCTCAGAACTACAGTGCTATGATGTCACTCACTTCCACAGGCCTTGCAGAGTGTAAACAACAACAACCCAGCTTTGTTGTGTATGTAACCATAGGGATTTGTGATGTCACCTAGAACCTTCACAGCAGCGACAGCTTTATGAGGAGCATCAGCACTGCTCTGCCTGAGCAGAACCATCACCGCCATAGGTTGTCAAATAACCCGGATTTAACCCACACAGGTAAGTCCAATGGGGTGCAGGCATGTCCTCTATGCTTACAGCTTCCCGTGGGTGTTGGTTTGATACCGTTTGGGGACAGCCAAGGAGGCATCTGCAGGCAACAAAGGTAGGTGTGTGCTTGTGTGTGTGTTTCCTATGCAGATCCTAAGCCCAGTGTCACATGCAAGTAGGAGGAGTAAGAAGGGTTCCTGGCAAATCCGGGTTATGGATTGCATTTAAAAAGGCCCCGTGGGAGTGCAATGGGCCCCTGTCTTGCTGCTTAGCAATAATGGTATGGGTTTAGGTTCTGCTGTGTGTACTGGTGGTTGACTGCCCCCCAGCCCAGAGTGTGCATGGAAAATTGTCTGGCAGCCTCCCTGACAGCAAGCAGTGATAGTGCCCATGAAGGGGACCTTGTTGGGCCCGCCCCTTTCACGGTTATCGCTTCTCGGCCTTTTGGCTAAGATCAAGTGTAGTATCTGTTCTTATCAGTTTAATATCTGATACGTCCCCTATCTGGGGACCATATATTAAATGGATTTTTGAGAACGGGGGCCGATTTCGAAGCTTGCTTCCGTCGCCCTATGCATTGACCCGATATGGCAGTATCTTCGGGTACAGTGCACCACCCCCTTACAGGGTTAAAAAGAAAGATTCCTACTTTCATTGCTACCTGCTTGCTGGCTAGCCAGCTAGCCAGCCCTGTGGGCCTTGCTGCTGCTGCAGCCAAAAAACAAAAGGTGGTGCTGCTGCTGCTTCTGCTGCTTCTGCTTCTGCTTGTGTCTGGCCCCTGTTGGAGCGTCCAGGCACAGGACTTCTGCTGCTGCTGACTAAATGGCCTCCTTAATTGGATCATTTGAGTAGCCAGCACACCTGTGCAGGTAGGGCATGACATGATAGGCAGCTGCCTTGATAGCGGGTGGGTGCTGAATGTTCCTAATTGACAAAATAAGATTAATGCTTATGAAGAAATATAAAATCTCATCCCTTCCCCAATATCGCGCCACACCCCTACCCCTTAATTCCCTGGTTGAACGTGATGGACATATGTCTTTTTTCGACCGTACTAACTATGTAACTATGTAACATAACATGGGGGGGGGGGTCTCCTGGCTGTTCACACAGGTGTGTCATTGCTGTACATTGACCATGCATTGCTTCTGTGGTATTGCAAAGGCAAAGACAAATGCTTCCAGCCATCCATTGCACTAATGGATTGGTCATCAGCTGGCTGTCTATGTCCCGCATCAATATAGACCAAAGTACAGAGGGTTAGGCTATGCTATTGTGCACCTACCTGATGCATCAGAAGGTGCGAGGCCCTTGCTAAATTCTGTGCACAGACTTTGAGATCTATACTTTAGACTGTATCTAAACCTGCTCCAACATGGACTGACATTCTGGCCTACTTTCAGCCGATGCGACTTGTCTGTCGCTGAACAGTCGCTTTTTATGTATTCAGCACCTATGTATAATGTTGTAAAAATGCTCTAGAAGCTAAAGTCGCAGAAATGTCACACATATTTGGCCTGCAACTTTCTGTGCGACAAATTCAGACAGGAAAAATCAGTATAAATCCTTAGAAAATTATCCCCCAGTGTCTCCATCTGCTGGCGGTATTGAATAAGCATTGCTGCACTGATGGGGTATGCATTAGACGAAAAAAAAGAAGAAAAAGAAGAATAATACGCCCAGAAAAGAGGCGAAAAGGAGAAAAACGTAAAAAAACGTGAAAAAAAAGTAAGAGGAAGAGAAGGGAAAAAAAGGTGGAAATGGGTTTAAAAGTGATTTCGGCGGAGAAATATATATATATATATATATATATATATATATATATATATATATATATATATATACGCGCACACACACACATATATATAAACGTATTCTCCGTTGAGATATTGCAGCCGCTGCTGTGTCCAGGCCCAGGAGCCTTAGCACTGTGCTGTGATGTCACTCAATACCACTGACATCACTAGGTGTAAACAACATCTCTCCTTTGCTGTGTATGTGACTATGGAGCTGTTTGGTGATGTCGTCTATTATGGCCTTCATAGAAGCAACAGGAGATTGTTGCATCCATCTAGAACCCTCAGAACTACAGTGCTATGATGTCACTCACTTCCACAGGCCTTGCAGAGTGTAAACAACAACAACCCAGCTTTGTTGTGTATGTAACCATAGGGATTTGTGATGTCACCTAGAACCTTCACAGCAGCGACAGCTTTATGAGGAGCATCAGCACTGCTCTGCCTGAGCAGAACCATCACCGCCATAGGTTGTCAAATAACCCGGATTTAACCCACACAGGTAAGTCCAATGGGGTGCAGGCATGTCCTCTATGCTTACAGCTTCCCGTGGGTGTTGGTTTGATACCGTTTGGGGACAGCCAAGGAGGCATCTGCAGGCAACAAAGGTAGGTGTGTGCTTGTGTGTGTGTTTCCTATGCAGATCCTAAGCCCAGTGTCACATGCAAGTAGGAGGAGTAAGAAGGGTTCCTGGCAAATCCGGGTTATGGATTGCATTTAAAAAGGCCCCGTGGGAGTGCAATGGGCCCCTGTCTTGCTGCTTAGCAATAATGGTATGGGTTTAGGTTCTGCTGTGTGTACTGGTGGTTGACTGCCCCCCAGCCCAGAGTGTGCATGGAAAATTGTCTGGCAGCCTCCCTGACAGCAAGCAGTGATAGTGCCCATGAAGGGGACCTTGTTGGGCCCGCCCCTTTCACGGTTATCGCTTCTCGGCCTTTTGGCTAAGATCAAGTGTAGTATCTGTTCTTATCAGTTTAATATCTGATACGTCCCCTATCTGGGGACCATATATTAAATGGATTTTTGAGAACGGGGGCCGATTTCGAAGCTTGCTTCCGTCGCCCTATGCATTGACCCGATATGGCAGTATCTTCGGGTACAGTGCACCACCCCCTTACAGGGTTAAAAAGAAAGATTCCTACTTTCATTGCTACCTGCTTGCTGGCTAGCCAGCTAGCCAGCCCTGTGGGCCTTGCTGCTGCTGCAGCCAAAAAACAAAAGGTGGTGCTGCTGCTGCTTCTGCTGCTTCTGCTTCTGCTTGTGTCTGGCCCCTGTTGGAGCGTCCAGGCACAGGACTTCTGCTGCTGCTGACTAAATGGCCTCCTTAATTGGATCATTTGAGTAGCCAGCACACCTGTGCAGGTAGGGCATGACATGATAGGCAGCTGCCTTGATAGCGGGTGGGTGCTGAATGTTCCTAATTGACAAAATAAGATTAATGCTTATGAAGAAATATAAAATCTCATCCCTTCCCCAATATCGCGCCACACCCCTACCCCTTAATTCCCTGGTTGAACGTGATGGACATATGTCTTTTTTCGACCGTACTAACTATGTAACTATGTAACATAACATGGGGGGGGGGGTCTCCTGGCTGTTCACACAGGTGTGTCATTGCTGTACATTGACCATGCATTGCTTCTGTGGTATTGCAAAGGCAAAGACAAATGCTTCCAGCCATCCATTGCACTAATGGATTGGTCATCAGCTGGCTGTCTATGTCCCGCATCAATATAGACCAAAGTACAGAGGGTTAGGCTATGCTATTGTGCACCTACCTGATGCATCAGAAGGTGCGAGGCCCTTGCTAAATTCTGTGCACAGACTTTGAGATCTATACTTTAGACTGTATCTAAACCTGCTCCAACATGGACTGACATTCTGGCCTACTTTCAGCCGATGCGACTTGTCTGTCGCTGAACAGTCGCTTTTTATGTATTCAGCACCTATGTATAATGTTGTAAAAATGCTCTAGAAGCTAAAGTCGCAGAAATGTCACACATATTTGGCCTGCAACTTTCTGTGCGACAAATTCAGACAGGAAAAATCAGTATAAATCCTTAGAAAATTATCCCCCAGTGTCTCCATCTGCTGGCGGTATTGAATAAGCATTGCTGCACTGATGGGGTATGCATTAGACGAAAAAAAAGAAGAAAAAGAAGAATAATACGCCCAGAAAAGAGGCGAAAAGGAGAAAAACGTAAAAAAACGTGAAAAAAAAGTAAGAGGAAGAGAAGGGAAAAAAAGGTGGAAATGGGTTTAAAAGTGATTTCGGCGGAGAAATATATATATATATATATATATATATATATATATATATATACGCGCACACACACACATATATATAAACGTATTCTCCGTTGAGATATTGCAGCCGCTGCTGTGTCCAGGCCCAGGAGCCTTAGCACTGTGCTGTGATGTCACTCAATACCACTGACATCACTAGGTGTAAACAACATCTCTCCTTTGCTGTGTATGTGACTATGGAGCTGTTTGGTGATGTCGTCTATTATGGCCTTCATAGAAGCAACAGGAGATTGTTGCATCCATCTAGAACCCTCAGAACTACAGTGCTATGATGTCACTCACTTCCACAGGCCTTGCAGAGTGTAAACAACAACAACCCAGCTTTGTTGTGTATGTAACCATAGGGATTTGTGATGTCACCTAGAACCTTCACAGCAGCGACAGCTTTATGAGGAGCATCAGCACTGCTCTGCCTGAGCAGAACCATCACCGCCATAGGTTGTCAAATAACCCGGATTTAACCCACACAGGTAAGTCCAATGGGGTGCAGGCATGTCCTCTATGCTTACAGCTTCCCGTGGGTGTTGGTTTGATACCGTTTGGGGACAGCCAAGGAGGCATCTGCAGGCAACAAAGGTAGGTGTGTGCTTGTGTGTGTGTTTCCTATGCAGATCCTAAGCCCAGTGTCACATGCAAGTAGGAGGAGTAAGAAGGGTTCCTGGCAAATCCGGGTTATGGATTGCATTTAAAAAGGCCCCGTGGGAGTGCAATGGGCCCCTGTCTTGCTGCTTAGCAATAATGGTATGGGTTTAGGTTCTGCTGTGTGTACTGGTGGTTGACTGCCCCCCAGCCCAGAGTGTGCATGGAAAATTGTCTGGCAGCCTCCCTGACAGCAAGCAGTGATAGTGCCCATGAAGGGGACCTTGTTGGGCCCGCCCCTTTCACGGTTATCGCTTCTCGGCCTTTTGGCTAAGATCAAGTGTAGTATCTGTTCTTATCAGTTTAATATCTGATACGTCCCCTATCTGGGGACCATATATTAAATGGATTTTTGAGAACGGGGGCCGATTTCGAAGCTTGCTTCCGTCGCCCTATGCATTGACCCGATATGGCAGTATCTTCGGGTACAGTGCACCACCCCCTTACAGGGTTAAAAAGAAAGATTCCTACTTTCATTGCTACCTGCTTGCTGGCTAGCCAGCTAGCCAGCCCTGTGGGCCTTGCTGCTGCTGCAGCCAAAAAACAAAAGGTGGTGCTGCTGCTGCTTCTGCTGCTTCTGCTTCTGCTTGTGTCTGGCCCCTGTTGGAGCGTCCAGGCACAGGACTTCTGCTGCTGCTGACTAAATGGCCTCCTTAATTGGATCATTTGAGTAGCCAGCACACCTGTGCAGGTAGGGCATGACATGATAGGCAGCTGCCTTGATAGCGGGTGGGTGCTGAATGTTCCTAATTGACAAAATAAGATTAATGCTTATGAAGAAATATAAAATCTCATCCCTTCCCCAATATCGCGCCACACCCCTACCCCTTAATTCCCTGGTTGAACGTGATGGACATATGTCTTTTTTCGACCGTACTAACTATGTAACTATGTAACATAACATGGGGGGGGGGGTCTCCTGGCTGTTCACACAGGTGTGTCATTGCTGTACATTGACCATGCATTGCTTCTGTGGTATTGCAAAGGCAAAGACAAATGCTTCCAGCCATCCATTGCACTAATGGATTGGTCATCAGCTGGCTGTCTATGTCCCGCATCAATATAGACCAAAGTACAGAGGGTTAGGCTATGCTATTGTGCACCTACCTGATGCATCAGAAGGTGCGAGGCCCTTGCTAAATTCTGTGCACAGACTTTGAGATCTATACTTTAGACTGTATCTAAACCTGCTCCAACATGGACTGACATTCTGGCCTACTTTCAGCCGATGCGACTTGTCTGTCGCTGAACAGTCGCTTTTTATGTATTCAGCACCTATGTATAATGTTGTAAAAATGCTCTAGAAGCTAAAGTCGCAGAAATGTCACACATATTTGGCCTGCAACTTTCTGTGCGACAAATTCAGACAGGAAAAATCAGTATAAATCCTTAGAAAATTATCCCCCAGTGTCTCCATCTGCTGGCGGTATTGAATAAGCATTGCTGCACTGATGGGGTATGCATTAGACGAAAAAAAAGAAGAAAAAGAAGAATAATACGCCCAGAAAAGAGGCGAAAAGGAGAAAAAACGTAAAAAAACGTGAAAAAAAAGTAAGAGGAAGAGAAGGGAAAAAAAGGTGGAAATGGGTTTAAAAGTGATTTCGGCGGAGAAATATATATATATATATATATATATATATATATATATATATATATATATACGCGCACACACACACACATATATATAAACGTATTCTCCGTTGAGATATTGCAGCCGCTGCTGTGTCCAGGCCCAGGAGCCTTAGCACTGTGCTGTGATGTCACTCAATACCACTGACATCACTAGGTGTAAACAACATCTCTCCTTTGCTGTGTATGTGACTATGGAGCTGTTTGGTGATGTCGTCTATTATGGCCTTCATAGAAGCAACAGGAGATTGTTGCATCCATCTAGAACCCTCAGAACTACAGTGCTATGATGTCACTCACTTCCACAGGCCTTGCAGAGTGTAAACAACAACAACCCAGCTTTGTTGTGTATGTAACCATAGGGATTTGTGATGTCACCTAGAACCTTCACAGCAGCGACAGCTTTATGAGGAGCATCAGCACTGCTCTGCCTGAGCAGAACCATCACCGCCATAGGTTGTCAAATAACCCGGATTTAACCCACACAGGTAAGTCCAATGGGGTGCAGGCATGTCCTCTATGCTTACAGCTTCCCGTGGGTGTTGGTTTGATACCGTTTGGGGACAGCCAAGGAGGCATCTGCAGGCAACAAAGGTAGGTGTGTGCTTGTGTGTGTGTTTCCTATGCAGATCCTAAGCCCAGTGTCACATGCAAGTAGGAGGAGTAAGAAGGGTTCCTGGCAAATCCGGGTTATGGATTGCATTTAAAAAGGCCCCGTGGGAGTGCAATGGGCCCCTGTCTTGCTGCTTAGCAATAATGGTATGGGTTTAGGTTCTGCTGTGTGTACTGGTGGTTGACTGCCCCCCAGCCCAGAGTGTGCATGGAAAATTGTCTGGCAGCCTCCCTGACAGCAAGCAGTGATAGTGCCCATGAAGGGGACCTTGTTGGGCCCGCCCCTTTCACGGTTATCGCTTCTCGGCCTTTTGGCTAAGATCAAGTGTAGTATCTGTTCTTATCAGTTTTCATGCTGGTGGGGATGGGTGCTGCATGGAGGATGCAGGTGTACCAGGGCTTTCCGGGGCTGGTTCTGAGGAATCAGCTCGACGGCTGCCCCGATGTGACCTGTTCCCTCCGGGTCTCGCCATGAGGCTGAGAGGGTCTAGAGCCGAGGTACTTTTGTGCCTCGGGGAGTGGTGACCCCGAGGTGCCGAAACTCACTGGGAGAATAGGCTCACTGAGTTGAAGCACGGGCACCATAATCTCTTCACCTTGTGGCACTCACCTCTTGATTCCCGGCCTTCTGGCTAGGATCAGAGAAATTTTTATAGATCCGGCCGGATGTCCGGGCAGTA
>NW_026610040.1:0-19985 GCF_029499605.1 Hyla sarda | reverse complement strand
TTATATATAATGTGAGGGGTGGACTCACTTATGGGATATACTGTATATATAATGTGAGGGGTGAACTCACTTATGGGATATACTGTATATAATGTGAGGGGTGGACTCTCTTATGGGAGATACTGTATATATAATGTGAGGGGTGGACTCACTTATGGGAGATACTGTACATATAATGTGAGGGGTGGACTCACTTATGGGATATACTGTATATATAATGTGAGGGGTGGACTCTCTTATGGGATATACTGTATATATAATGTGAGGGGTGGAGTCACTTATGGGATATACTGTATATATAATGTGAGGGGTGGACTCACTTATGGGAGATACTGTATATATAATGTGAGGGGTGGAATCACTTATGGTAGATACTATATATATAATGTGAGGGGTGTACTCACTTATGGGAGATACTGTATATATAATGTGAGGGGTGGACTCTCTTATGGTATATACTGTATATATAATGTGAGGGGTGGAATCACTTATGGGAGATACTGTATATATAATGTGAGGGGTGGACTCTCTTATGGGATATACTGTATATATAATGTGAGGGGTGGACTCACTTATGCGAGATACTGTATATATAATGTGAGGGGTGGACTCACTTATGGGAGATACTGTATATAATGTGAGGGGTGGACTCACTTATGGGAGATACTGTATATATAATGTGAGGGGTGGACTCACTTATGGGATATACTGTATATAATGTGAGGGGTGGACTCACTTATGGGAGATACTGTATATATAATGTGAGGGGTGGAATCACTTATGGTAGATACTATATATATAATGTGAGGGGTGTACTCACTTATGGGAGATACTGTATATATAATGTGAGGGGTGGACTCTCTTATGGTATATACTGTATATATAATGTGAGGGGTGGAATCACTTATGGGAGATACTGTATATATAATGTGAGGGGTGGACTCTCTTATGGGATATACTGTATATATAATGTGAGGGGTGGACTCACTTATGCGAGATACTGTATATATAATGTGAGGGGTGGACTCACTTATGGGAGATACTGTATATAATGTGAGGGGTGGACTCACTTATGGGAGATACTGTATATATAGTGTGAGGGGTGGACTCACTTATGGGAGATACTGTATATATAATGTGAGGGGTGGACTCTCTTTTGGGAGATAATCTATATATAATGTGAGGGGTGGACTCACTTATGGGAGATACTGTATATAATGTGAGGGGTGGAGTCACTTATGGGAGATACTGTATATATAGTGTGAGGGGTGGACTCACTTATGGGATATACTGTATATATAATGTGAGGGGTGGACTCACTTATGGGATATACTGTATATATAATGTGAGGGGTGGACTCACTTATGGGAGATACTGTATATATAATGTGAGGGGTGGAGTCACTTATGGGAGATACTGTATATATAATGTGAGGGGTGGACTCACTTATGGGAGATACTGTATATAATGTGAGGGGTGGACTCACTTATGGGATATACTGTATATATAATGTGAGGGGTGGACTCACTTATGGGAGATACTGTATATATAATGTGAGGGGTGGACTCACTTATGGGAGATACTGTATATATAATGTGAGGGGTGGACTCACTTATGGGATATACTGTATATATAATGTGAGGGGTGGACTCACTTATGGGAGATACTGTATATATAATGTGAGGGGTGGACTCACTTATGGGATATACTGTATATAATGTGAGGGGTGGACTCACTTATGCAAGATACTGTATATATAATATGAGGGGTGGACTAACTTATGGGAGATACTGTATATATAATGTGAGGGGTGGACTCACTTATGGGATATACTGTATATATATATAATGTGAGGGGTGGACTCACTTATGGGAGATACTGTATATAATGTGAGGGGTGGACTCACTTATGCGAGATACTGTATAAATAATATGAGGGGTGGACTTACTTATAGGAGATACTGTATATAATGTGAGGGGTGGACACACTTATGGGAGATACTGTATATATAATGTGAGGGGTGGACTCACTTATGGGATATACTGTATATATAATGCGAGGGGTGGACTCAATTATGGGAGATACTGTATATATAATGTGAGGGGTGGACTCACTTATGGAAGATACTGTATATATAATGTGAGGGGTGGACTCACTTATGGGATATACTGTATATAATGTGAGGGGTGGACTCACTTATGCGAGATACTGTATATATAATATGGGGGTGGACTTACTTATGGGAGATACTGTGTATATATATATATATATATATATATGTATATATATATATATATATATATAATGTGAGGGGTGGACTCTCTTATGGGAGATACTGTATATAATGTGAGGGGTGGACTCTCTTATGGGAGATACTGTATATATAATGTGAGGGGTGGACTCACTTATGGGATATACTGTATATATAATGTGAGGGGAGGACTCACTTATGGGATATACTGTATATATAATGTGAGGGGTGGACTCACTTATGGGAGATACTGTATATAATGTGAGGGGTGGACTCTCTTATGGGAGATACTGTATATATAATGTGAGGGGTGGACTCACTTATGGGAGATACTGTATATAATGTGAGGGGTAGACTCACTTATGGGATATACTGTATATATAATGTGAGGGGTGGACTCACTTATGGGAAATACTGTATATATAATGTGAGGGGTGGACTCACTTATGGGAGATACTGTATATATAATGTGAGGGGTGGACTCACTTATGGGAGATACTATATATATAATGTGAGGGGTGGACTCACTTATGGGAGATACTGTATATAATGTGAGGGGTGGACTCACTTATGGGAGATACTGTATATATAATATGAGGGGTGGACTCACTTATGGGAGATACTGTATATATAATATGAGGGGTGGACTTACTTATGGGAGATACTGTATATATAATGTGAGGGGTGGACTCACTTATGGGAGATACTGTATATATAATGTGAGGGGTGGACTCACTTATGGGATATACTGTATATATAATGTGAGGGGTGGACTCTCTTATGGGAGATACTGTATATATAATGTGAGGGGTGGACTCACTTATGGGATATACTGTATATATAATGTGAGGGGTGGACTCACTTATGGGAGATACTGTATATATAATGTGAGGGGTGGAGTCACTTATGGGAGATACTGTATATATAATGTGAGGGGTGGACTCACTTATAGGATATACTGTATATATAATGTGAGGGGTGGACTCACTTATGGGAGATACTGTATATATAATGTGAAGGGTGGACTCACTTATGGGAGATACTGTATATAATGTGAGGGGTGGACTCACTTATGGGATATACTGTATATATAATGTGAGGGGTGGACTCACTTATGGGATATACTGTATATATAATGTGAGGGGTGGAGTCACTTATGGGATATACTGTATATATAATGTGAGGGGTGGACTCACTTATGGGATATACTGTATATATAATGTGAGGGGTGGAGTCACTTATGGGAGATACTGTATATATAATGTGAGGGGTGGACTCACTTATGGGAGATACTGTATATATAATGTGAGGGGTGGACTCACTTATGGGAGATACTATATATAATGTGAGGAGTGGACTCACTTATGGGAGATACTGTATATATAATGTGAGGGGTGGACTCGCTTATGGGAGATACTGTATATATAATGTGAGGGGTGGACTCACTTATGGGATATACTGTATATATAATGTGAGGGGTGGAGTCACTTATGGGATATACTGTATATATAATGTGAGGGGTGGACTCTCTTATGGGATATACTGTATATATAATGTGAGGGGTGGACTCACTTATGCGAGATACTGTATATATAATGTGAGGGGTGGACTCACTTATGGGAGATACTGTATATAATGTGAGGGGTGGACTCACTTATGGGAGATACTGTATATATAGTGTGAGGGGTGGACTCACTTATGGGAGATACTGTATATATAATGTGAGGGGTGGACTCTCTTATGGGAAATACTGTATATATAATGTGAGGGGTGGAGTCACTTATGCGAGATACTGTATATACAATGTGAGGGGTGGACTCTCTTATGGGAGATGCTGTATATAATGTGAGGGGTGGACTCACTTATGGGATATACTGTATATAATGTGAGGGGTGGACTCACTTATGGGAGATACTGTATATATAATGTGAGGGGTGGACTCACTTATGGGATATACTGTATATAATGTGAGGGGTGGAGTCACTTATGGGAGATACTGTATATAATGTGAGGGGTGGACTCACTTATGGTAGATACTATATATATAATGTGAGGGGTGTACTCACTTATGGGAGATACTGTGTATATAATGTGAGGGGTGGACTCTCTTATGGTATATACTGTATATATAATGTGAGGGGTGGAATCACTTATGGGAGATACTGTATATATAATGTGAGGGGTGGACTCTCTTATGGGATATACTGTATATATAATGTGAGGGGTGGACTCACTTATGCGAGATACTGTATATATAATGTGAGGGGTGGACTCACTTATGGGAGATACTGTATATAATGTGAGGGGTGGACTCACTTATGGGAGATACTGTATATATAGTGTGAGGGGTGGACTCACTTATGGGAGATACTGTATATATAATGTGAGGGGTGGACTCTCTTTTGGGAGATAATCTATATATAATGTGAGGGGTGGACTCACTTATGGGAGATACTGTATATAATGTGAGGGGTGGAGTCACTTATGGGAGATACTGTATATATAATGTGAGGGGTGGACTCACTTATGGGAGATACTGTATATAATGTGAGGGGTGGACTCACTTATGGGATATACTGTATATATAATGTGAGGGGTGGACTCACTTATGGGAGATACTGTATATATAATGTGAGGGGTGGACTCACTTATGGGAGATACTGTATATATAATGTGAGGGGTGGACTCACTTATGGGATATACTGTATATATAATGTGAGGGGTGGACTCACTTATGGGAGATACTGTATATATAATGTGAGGGGTGGACTCACTTATGGGATATACTGTATATAATGTGAGGGGTGGACTCACTTATGCAAGATACTGTATATATAATATGAGGGGTGGACTAACTTATGGGAGATACTGTATATATAATGTGAGGGGTGGACTCACTTATGGGATATACTGTATATATATATAATGTGAGGGGTGGACTCACTTATGGGAGATACTGTATATAATGTGAGGGGTGGACTCACTTATGCGAGATACTGTATATATAATATGAGGGGTGGAGTCACTTATGGGAGATACTGTATATATAATGTGAGGGGTGGACTCACTTATGGGATATACTGTATATATAATGCGAGGGGTGGACTCAATTATGGGAGATACTGTATATATAATGTGAGGGGTGGACTCACTTATGGAACATACTGTATATATAATGTGAGGGGTGGACTCACTTATGGGATATACTGTATATAATGTGAGGGGTGGACTCACTTATGCGAGATACTGTATATATAATATGGGGGTGGACTTACTTATGGGAGATACTGTGTATATATATATATATATATATATATATATATATATAATGTGAGGGGTGGACTCTCTTATGGGAGATACTGTATATAATGTGAGGGGTGGACTCTCTTATGGGAGATACTGTATATATAATGTGAGGGGTGGACTCACTTATGGGATATACTGTATATATAATGTGAGGGGAGGACTCACTTATGGGATATACTGTATATAATGTGAGGGGTGGAGTCACTTATGGGAGATACTGTATATAATGTGAGGGGTGGACTCTCTTATGGGAGATACTGTATATATAATGTGAGGGGTGGACTCACTTATGGGAGATACTGTATATAATGTGAGGGGTAGACTCACTTATGGGATATACTGTATATATAATGTGAGGGGTGGACTCTCTTATGGGAGATACTGTATATATAATGTGAGGGGTGGACTCACTTATGGGATATACTGTATATATAATGTGAGGGGTGGACTCACTTATGGGAGATACTGTATATATAATGTGAGGGGTGGAGTCACTTATGGGAGATACAGTATATATAATGTGAGGGGTGGACTCACTTATGGGAAATACTGTATATATAATGTGAGGGGTGGACTCACTTATGGGAGATACTGTATATATACTGTAAGGGGTGGAGTCACTTATGGGATATACTGTATATAATGTGAGGGGTGGACTCACTTATGGGAGATACTGTATATATAATGTGAGGGGTGGACTCACTTATGGGAGATACTATATATATAATGTGAGGGGTGGACTCACTTATGGGAGATACTGTATATATAATATGAGGGGTGGACTCACTTATGGGAGATACTGTATATATAATATGAGGGGTGGACTTACTTATGGGAGATACTGTATATATAATGTGAGGGGTGGAATCACTTATGGGAGATACTGTATATATAATGTGAGGGGTGGACTCACTTATGGGAGATACTGTATATATAATGTGAGGGGTGGAGTCACTTATGGGAGATACTGTATATATAATGTGAGGGGTGGACTCACTTATAGGATATACTGTATATATAATGCGAGGGGTGGACTCACTTATGGGAGATACTGTATATATAATGTGAAGGGTGGACTCACTTATGGGAGATACTGTATATAATGTGAGGGGTGGACTCACTTATGGGATATACTGTATATATAATGTGAGGGGTGGACTCACTTATGGGATATACTGTATATATAATGTGAGGGGTGAACTCACTTATGGGATATACTGTATATAATGTGAGGGGTGGACTCTCTTATGGGAGATACTGTATATATAATGTGAGGGGTGGACTCACTTATGGGAGATACTGTACATATAATGTGAGGGGTGGACTCACTTATGGGATATACTGTATATATAATGTGAGGGGTGGACTCTCTTATGGGATATACTGTATATATAATGTGAGGGGTGGAGTCACTTATGGGATATACTGTATATATAATGTGAGGGGTGGACTCACTTATGGGAGATACTGTATATATAATGTGAGGGGTGGACTCACTTATGGGATATACTGTATATATAATGTGAGGGGTGGAGTCACTTATGGGAGATACTATATAATGTGAGGGGTGGAGTCACTTATGGGAGATACTATATAATGTGAGGGGTGGAGTCACTTATGGGAGATACTGTATATAAAGGCCCTCATTTACTATTCTAAACCCGACTTGTTTTGTCGGGTTTTTTTGGCGCATCTTTGTGTGCGCCATGTCGCAGACATCGTGCGCCAGTCTGCGACATGATGCAACATTTTTTCCCCACGGACCCGATGTGGATTCTCCCAAACCCGAAAAAGGGGCGTAACCTGACATTTCTGAGCTTTCTCACGTATTTATAAAGGTTTCCAACCCGAATTTGTTGAATTGTTGTGGATTTTTTCCCGACAACTCAAAGGAGTTGGAAACCAAAACCTACAAAACCCACGTGCGACAAATAGGATGCAACATAATAATAAATACCAGGGGAAAAAAGCAGTTGGGTAAGAAAGCAACATAGACTTACAACCCGATTTTCTTAGTAAATGAGGGCCATTGTATCCATTCATCCATCTATCTCATATTTACCTATTTCTTATCTATAATTTTTAGTACTTTCTCATTCTTCTGACTTTTCAGTCTAATCTATTTTTAATTGCGTTTCTAATTGACTAAACAAACGTAGTATCTATGTGATCTGTGCATTCACCACCTACCTGAGGATTCTTAACTCGGTGTAATTACAACTGCATATTGTACACTTTAATGTATGCATTGCATTACCGTCTGTACAGGAGAAGCTGCACCAGCAGATCCTATTCTTCCTCATCTCTATGGAGAACTGCAAGCGGCAAAACACATAATTGCTAATCTGTAATTTCCATCTAATTTGTGTGAGAGGATGCAGTTGATGAATCCATTAGTAGCACAGCACAGTAGGAGAGAACATTCATGGAGATCTCCTCTATCAGGAGACATTAGCATAGTGTGTTTACTGCATCGAGAGCGCCTCTCATTCAGCACCATGGAGAGGGACACCTGAAAATGGGAACTTACAGTACTTACTCAGCTCCGCGTAACTTCCTCCTACAATAACAAATGTGGTTCCTAAGTTATATCTGTCTCTAGGAAATCTGAATGACAACATGTATGGCTGCTATAGGAGCTCTTAAGTTGTCACTCCGGGCTTCAACAGCACCCCCCTACCACAATAAAAAAAACTCCCCACTGTCTGACATATCTCCTTCTATCAATTTGTTAAAGGGGTACTCCACCCCTAGACATCTTATCCCCTATCCAAAAAATAGGGGATAAGATGTCTGATCGCGGGGGTAATGCCGCTGGGGACCCCCGCAATATAGCATGCGGCACCCACCTGTTTCTGCTTCGGAATCGCTGGAGGGTCTGGGTCCCGACCACCGGAACGGAATTCGTGACGTCACGACCTGTCCCCTCAAAGCAAGTCTATGGGAGGGGGCGTGACATCCGTCACGCCCCCTCCCATAGACTTGCTTTGAGGGGACTGGGCGTGACATCACACGGGGCGGAGTCATGATGTCACGGACTTCCGTTCCGGTGGTCGGGACCCAGACCCTCCAGCGCTTCCGGAGCAGAAACAGGTGGGTACCACATGCTATATTGCGGGGGTCCCCAGCGGCAGGACCCCTGCGATCAGACATCTTATCTCCTATCCTTTGGATAGGGGATAAGATGTCTAGGGGTGGAGTACCCCCTTTAAGTATTCTATCCGGCCACTTTTCTGGGAAAGTTAAATGAAAACCAGTATGGCAAACACTGCTGCTCTTACAAGGGTTGTCATGCAAAGTTTTCCATTTCTAAAACAGAAAATCTGTTGTAGCAATGTTGGTGTAAAGAACATATCAACAGTTTAAGGGTAGGGTCACATTGAAGTCAATCGCTGGCAACATAAGCTGCGTATTTTGCTAACCATTGACTTCAATGGATAAGAAAATACGCCCAGCAAATACACAGCAACATACGGCACGTGTGACCCTACCCTTAATGTATCAAAGTGTCACTAGCATTTTGGGGACTAAATGGATGATATCATGCCGAAGATCTTATAAATACAGTTCTAAACATGCCCCTTTTTTTTGCATATAAATGGTGATTTTGGTTTGGCAGCATGTGTGCATCTACGCCACTGGCACAGCTTAATAAATCTCCCCCCAAAACTCTAGTGACAGATATCCTTTAGCAAGTTGAAAATAGAGGAAGAATCCAAGGGGTTGTACAGTATTATAATAATGTTGACAGGCTGAGTGTGGTACTGCACCTAAGACCAGTTTACTTTAAAGGGGTACTCCACCCCTAGACATCTTATCCCTTAGGAGATAAGATGTCTGATCGTGGGGGTCCTGCCACTGGGGACCCCCGCCATATAGCATGCGGCACCCACATGTTTCTGCTCCGGAAGCGTTGGAGGGTCTGGGTCCCGACCACCGGAACGGAAGTCCGTGACGTCACGACTCCGCCCCCGTGTGACATCACGCCCCGTCCCCTCAATGCAAGTCCATGGGAGGGGGCGTGATGGTCGTCACGCCCCCTCTCATAGACTTGCATTAAGGGGACGGGGCGTGACGTTACACGGGGCGGAGTCGTGACGTCACGAACTTCCGTTCCCGTGGATGGGACCCAGACCCTCCAGCGCTTCTGGACAAGAAACAGGTGGGTGCCGCACGCTATATTGCGGGGGTCCCCAGCGGCAGGACCCCCACGATCAGACATCTTATCTCCTATCCTTTGGATATGGGATAAGATGTCTAGGGGCGGAGTACGCCTTTAAAGGAATTGAGCTACAACACTAGTTATAACCTATAGGCAGTTGTGAGAGTGTTTCTTGAAGAAAATGCCAAGCCAAGTGTTTAATTCTGCTAATACTGATTTTTTGTTATAAAAGGCCATTATCAAGAATATAAAAGCCATGTCCATATGTATTATTAGAGGACAAGATAGGAGAGAAGTCCCTAATCAAGACCTCCTCTAATGTAGAGTCACTAACAAAGAGCCTCTCCTGCTGAAGGACCATGCATTTTACATGATTTGCCATTTCTTTAATACACAGCATGTAATACTACATCTCTCCTGTAGTGGCCACTGCAGGACAGATAAGCAGCCACATAACAATATAAACTCATCAACCGGGGTTTCAAGTACAGTGACCCCCCCGACCTACGATGGCCCCGACATACGATCATTTCAAGATATGATGGCCTCTCAGAGGCCATCGCATGTTGAAGGCAGCATCAGCATACGATGCTTTTGTATGTCGGGGCCATCGCATAAACGGCTATCCGGCAGCACAGACTGCTTCAGCTGCCACCGGATAGCCGTTTACGGTGCCCCGTGTGGTCCACTGACGATCACTTATCTGTCCTCGGGGCTCCGGCGCATCCTCTTCGGGATCCCCTGCATCGTCTGCGCTCTCTATCGTCGTCATCACGTCGCTGCGCACGCCGTCCCGTCATCCAATAGGAGCGGTGTGTGTAGCGTCGTGATGGCGGCGACGGAGAGCGATGATGCCGGGGAAGCAGAGGCCTTGCCGGAGAGTCGGGGACACCCCTGGAGACGCGGCGACAGCGATGGAAAGCGACATCCAGGGCAGCGGTGACGAGCGGTGACGGTCCAGAGCGGCGGGGACACGTGAGTATAACTTCCTATACCAGTGGTCTTCAACCTGCGTACCTCCAGATGTTGCAAAACTACAACTCCCAGCATGCCCGGACAGCCGTTGTAGGTCCACAGGTTGTAGACCACTGTCCTATACTTTACATTGCACGGATCCCTCAACATACGATGGTTTCAACAAACAATGGTCCATTTGGAACGGATTACCATCGTTTGTTGAGGGACCACTGTATTGGGTCACATGATTTCTAGCAGGTCCCACAGTTTGTACAAACCCTTTCAGGGCTCTTGTGAGAGCTGGCAGCTATGTTGATTGTTAAGACGTATACTAAGACACTTAACAATGGTTACAATTATTTAAAGAAGACTACTTAAGGACATTTTTTTTTTATTTCAAAGGATAGACAAAGATAAACATCAGCATTAAGTGAAATGCTCTTTGTCAGAGGTTTGCATTGGAACAACCTTACCCATCATGCACCCCTGAACGTGACGCAACCCCTTCCCCTGTTTAATAAGTGGAAACAAGCTATTTCCAGGCACTTGGATATTAGTTATTTTCAGGTGTCTGACCAGTGATCTCAGGAGACTGAAGTTTACTTGTAAGAGCATCAGCAGTGGCCTTTTCCGACTTTGCTCACTTCAATACCTCCTGACAGATTCCAGTGTGATACTGATGTCATTTTCTCCAATGTCCTGAGAGATGCTGCTGCGCGGTTCACTGCGCTTTCTTGTTCGCTTTAGATTCATTTAGATGTTTGCTGATAACCGTGTGCATCTCTGTCTCTCTTTGGAGCCTCGGTCTGGAGTTGAATGGTCGCAGCTGATGCTTCCCTCACTTCAAGCTGTTTGACCTTTCTGCATTATGTATCAGCAATGTAGGTAGCTTCAAAATGCATCCATATCCCGGGCGCTCCCATAGTTTGTTCCCATCATTTATTATAAAAAGCAAAAAATCAGATGTTACTTGTGGCGAGACCTGGAAGCAATTTCCCTGCTGCGCCACCACAGGAGATACGAAGCAATACATAGTTACCAATCTACTCAATGGGCTTTATGAATCATTTTGCCCACTCAGACAACAGGGTTTGACTACAGCCTCTGCACCCCTCCTAGTTCCTCTACAGCCAGTGACTACAGCCTCTGCACCCCTCCTAGTTCCTCTACAGCCAGTGACTACAGCCTCTGCACCCCTCCTAGTTCCTCTACAGCCAGTGACTACAATCTCTGCACCCCTCCTAGTTCCTCTACAGCCAGTGACTACAGCCTCTGCACCCCTCATATCTCCTCTACAGCCAGTACCTACAATCTCTGCATCCCTCATATCTCCTCTATAGCCAGTGACTACAGCCTCTGCACCCCTCATATCTCCTCTACAGTCAGTGACTACAGCCTCTGCACCCCTCATATCTCCTCTATAGCCAGTGACTACAATCTCTGCACCCCTCATATCTCCTCTATAGCCAGTGACTACAGCCTCTGCACCCCTCATATCTCCTCTACAGTCAGTGACTACAGCCTCTGCACCCCTCATATCTCCTCTATAGCCAGTGACTACAATCTCTGCACCCCTCATAGATCCTCTACAGCCAGTGACTACAGCCTCTGCACCCCTCATATCTCCTCTATAGACAGTAATTACAGCCTCTGCATCCCTCATATCTCCTCTACAGCCAGTGACTACAATCTCTGCACCCCTCATAGTTCCTCTACAGCCCGTGACTACAATCTCTGCACCCCTCATAGTTCCTCTACAGCCAGTAATTACAGCCTCTGCACCCCTCATATCTCCTCTACAGCCAGTGACTACAGCCTCTGCACCCCTCATATCTCCTCTACAGCCAGTGACTACAATCTCTGCACCCCTAATAGATCCTCTACAGCCAGTGACTACAGCCTCTGCACCCCTCATATCTCCTCTACAGCCAGTGACTACAGCCTCTGCACCCCTCATATCTCCTCTACAACCAGTGACTACAATCTCTGCACCCCTCATAGTTCCTCTACAGCCAGTGACTACAGCCTCTGCACCCCTCATATCTCCTCTACAACCAGTGACTACAATCTCTGCACCCCTCATAGTTCCTCTACAACCAGTGACTACAACCTCTGCACCCCTCATAGTTCCTCTACAGCCAGTGACTACAATCTCTGCACCCCTCATAGTTCCTCTACAGCCAGTGACTACAATCTCTGCACCCCTCATAGTTCCTCTACAGCCAGTGACTACAGCCTCTGCACCCCCCATAGTTCCTCTACAACCAGTGACTACAATCTCTGCACCCCTCATAGTTCCTCTACAACCAGTGACTACAATCTCTGCACCCCTCATATCTCCTCTACAGCCAGTGACTACAATCTCTGCACCCCTCATAGTTCCTCTACAGCCAGTGACTACAATCTCTGCACCCCTCATAGTTCCTCTACAGCCAGTGACTACAGCCTCTGCACCCCTCATATCTCCTCTACAGCCAGTGACTACAACCTCTGCACCCCTCATAGTTCCTCTACAGCCAGTGACTACAATCTCTGCACCCCTCATAGTTCCTCTACAGCCAGTGACTACAATCTCTGCACCCCTCATAGTTCCTCTACAGCCAGTGACTACAGCCTCTGCACCCCTCATATCTCCTCTACAACCAGTGACTACAATCTCTGCACCCCTCATAGTTCCTCTACAACCAGTGACTACAACCTCTGCACCCCTCATAGTTCCTCTACAGCCAGTGACTACAATCTCTGCACCCCTCATAGTTCCTCTACAGCCAGTGACTACAGCCTCTGCACCCCTCATAGTTCCTCTACAGCCAGTGACTACAATCTCTGCACCCCTCATAGTTCCTCTACAGCCAGTGACTACAGCCTCTGCACCCCTCATATCTCCTCTACAACCAGTGACTACAATCTCTGCACCCCTCATAGTTCCTCTACAACCAGTGACTACAATCTCTACACCCCTCATATCTCCTCTACAGCCAGTGACTACAATCTCTGCACCCCTCATAGTTCCTCTACAGCCAGTGACTACAGCCTCTGCACCCCTCATAGCTCCTCTACAGCCAGTGACTACAATCTCTGCACCCCTCATAGTTCCTCTACAGCCAGTGACTACAGCCTCTGCACCCCTCATATCTCCTCTACAACCAGTGACTACAATCTCTGCACCCCTCATATCTCCTCTACAACCAGTGACTACAATCTCTGCTCCCCTCATAGTTCCTCTACAGCCAGTGACTACAGCCTCTGCACCCCTCATTGTTCCTCTACAGCCAGTGACTGCAGCCTCTGCATCCCTCATATCTCCTCTATAGCCAGTGACTACAATCTCTGCACCCCTCATAGATCCTCTACAGCCAGTGACTACAGCCTCTGCACCCCTCATATCTCCTCTATAGACAGTAATTACAGCCTCTGCATCCCTCATATCTCCTCTACAGCCCGTGACTACAATCTCTGCACCCCTCATAGTTCCTCTACAGCCAGTGACTACAATCTCTGCACCCCTCATATCTCCTCTACAACCAGTGACTACAACCTCTGCACCCCTCATAGTTCCTCTACAGCCAGTGACTACAGCCTCTGCACCCCTCATAGCTCCTCTACAGCCAGTGACTACAATCTCTGCACCCCTCATAGTTCCTCTACAGCCAGTGACTACAATCTCTGCACCCCTCATATCTCCTCTATAGCCAGTGACTACAGCCTCTGCACCACTCATAGTCCCTCTACAGCCAGTGACTACAATCTCTGCTCCCCTCATAGTTCCTCTACAGCCAGTGACTACAATCTCTGCACCCCTCATATCTCCTCTACAACCAGTGACTACAATCTCTGCACCCCTCATATCTCCTCTACAACCAGTGACTACAATCTCTGCACCCCTCATAGTTCCTCTACAGCCAGTGACTACAATCTCTGCACCCCTCATAGTTCCTCTACAGCCAGTGACTACAATCTCTGCACCCCTCATAGTTCCTCTACAGCCAGTGACTACAGCCTCTGCACCCCTCATAGTTCCTCTACAGCCAGTGACTACAACCTCTGCACCCCTCATAGTTCCTCTATAGCCAGTGACTACAATCTCTGCACCCCTCATATCTCCTCTACAGCCAGTGACTACAATCTCTGCACCCCTCATAGTTCCTCTATAGCCAGTGACTACAATCTCTGCACCCCTCATAGTTCCTCTACAGCCAGTGACTACAATCTCTGCACCCCTCATATCTCCTCTACAACCAGTGACTACAATCTCTGCACCCCTCATATCTCCTCTACAACCAGTGACTACAATCTCTGCACCCCTCATAGTTCCTCTACAGCCAGTGACTACAATCTCTGCACCCCTCATAGTTCCTCTACAGCCAGTGACTACAATCTCTGCACCCCTCATAGTTCCTCTACAGCCAGTGACTACAGCCTCTGCACCCCTCATAGTTCCTCTACAGCCAGTGACTACAACCTCTGCACCCCTCATAGTTCCTCTATAGCCAGTGACTACAATCTCTGCACCCCTCATATCTCCTCTACAGCCAGTGACTACAATCTCTGCACCCCTCATAGTTCCTCTATAGCCAGTGACTACAATCTCTGCACCCCTCATAGTTCCTCTACAGCCAGTGACTACAATCTCTGCACCCCTCATAGTTCCTCTACAGCCAGTACCTACAATCTCTGCACCCCTCATAGTTCCTCTACAGCCAGTGACTACAGCCTCTGCACCCCTCATATCTCCTCTACAGCCAGTGACTACAACCTCTGCACCCCTCATAGTTCCTCTACAGCCAGTGACTACAATCTCTGCACCCCTCATAGTTCCTCTACAGCCAGTACCTACAATCTCTGCACCCCTCATAGTTCCTCTACAGCCAGTGACTACAATCTCTGCACCCCTTATAGTTCCTCTACAGTCAGTGACTACAGCCTCTGCACCCCTCATATCTCCCCTATAACCAGTGACTACAATCTCTGCACCCCTCATATCTCCTTTATAGCCAGTGACTATAATCTCTGCACCCCTCATAGCTCCTCTACAGCCAGTGACTACAATCTCTGCACCCCTCATATCTCCTCTATAGCCAGTGACTACAGCCTCTGCACCCCTCATATCTCCTCTATAGCCAGTGACTACAGCCTCTGCACCCCTCATATCTCCTCTATAGCCAGTGACTACAATCTCTGCACCCCCCATATCTCCTCTATAGCCAGTGACTACAGCCTCTGCACCCCTCATATCTCCTCTATAGCCAGTGACTACAGCCTCTGCACCCCTCATAGCTCCTCTACAGCCAGTGACTACAATCTCTGCACCCCTCATAGCTCCTCCTCATAGTTCATCATCTGGATCCTAATGACTAGACCTCTATCATAAAATATTTATGATATTGATGGGAAAACCTCATTAAGGATCTATTTACACGTACTGTATCCTGCACATATTTGATGCGCAGGATTTGAAGCTTTAGATTGTATGCTGCAGATTTAGTAAAAGCATACATAAGATAAAAACTAAATTGGTTCAAAAATACAATTTACCCACTAGAACAGAACAAAACAGTCAGAGAAATGGGGCAAAGGACAAAACGTCATTTAGACCTTCAGGGTATAATGTCTTAAGGGTCCAGATCCAGTGGCTTTCTTTTTGTGCTTACATTTTGCAGACACTACCCCCTCTGATACCTCTGATAAGTCCACGGATTTAATTCCCTTCACTCGCAAAAGTGCATGATTACAATTGTGGTACTTGGCAAAATGATGAGTAATGGGTTTAAAGGGGTACTCCGCCCCTAGACATCTTATCCCCTATCCCCATCAGCGGGACCGCGGCGATCTGACATCTTATGTACCCCTTTAAGATGGTCAATTGCATCACATGAAATAGCCAATTACTACTTTTGTATGCTTTTGCCTGCTGCGATGCCTGAAGATTTGGATTTCTCAGTGCCTCTTCCGGACAACGTTTGCGGCCATATTTAGTGCATGGTCACCACCACGATTATTATTATTATGTTTAGTATATGCAAGCACCTCGATTAACTTGTAAATGGTATAGATATATTTATAGCTTTTGTACTTTTATATTTATTAAATGCGATTGATCAGCAACATTTTCTATTCACCACTCCTTCCCCCCTCAATTAAATAGTTTTCATATAAATCTTTAACTACCGGTATTTATTATATTTTGGTACTTATTTATGGTCACGGTTATTATTATTTATACACATATAGTTATTTAATATATATATTTTTTCATTTTTTTCATATTTTTATATATATTTTTTTACACATACATATTTCTAACATATATTTTGTATGTATGAGTGTTTTACACTGGCACAAGATTTTTTTTACACATTTAGTTGTATTTTTGAATTTTTATTTTTTTTTTGCACATTTTGGTCATCAATTTACTATTTTACACTGGATTTCACACATTTTATTCATACACATATATTTTTATATTTATATTTATTTTTAATATCTATATATAATTGGCTATAATGTATTGAATTTAATTTATTTAATTTATAATATATATTTTACTACATCAATAGAATGAAATGGGATGTAGTGGGTAAAGTTGCTGCTCTATATATATGATAATAATTTTTTCTTCCACTGTTGCTGCTATATAATTCTATGTATATCCATAAATTATTATATAAGGAAAAAGATTCATTCAGGTTATGCAAATTATTGTTGTATCATGCTGTTCTAGATGTTTCTGAAATTGTATTAGTATTTGTATTCATGGTTTGGGGCCGGCCCCGGGGTAGGCACTTTTACAATGTTGGTTTGGCATCTGGATGCTGCGCAGATCAGTCTCCGTTTGCCCAGTGACTGATGTATGGGGATGTAGCAGTGTGTTAGCATTTCTGTATGCTGTAACCTCTGTGCACGCAATTTTTGGTTGCATGTACTTATATTTTGGATCACTACATGGCTTTTTGTATACTGTAATCTTTATGTTCTTGAGTTTTATGCACTTGCACTTTGAATGCTACATCATATAGAGGCATGTGAAGGATGCTGGAGTGACACTTGTTCATATTTTTTTCTCCCTTTGGGAAAGAATTCCTCCCTTTTTAAATTATATCAATAAAGATTATTAATAATTATATTACACTTTTTGAATGACTCTATTTTTTCTATGTTATTTTAAGCAGATCAGTAGTAGTCTGACCATTGAGACCCCCACAATTTTGAGTTCAGTGCTCAGCAATGTTTGCAAGAGAATAGGGGTCTAGTCACTAGGACCCTAAGGAGGAACTATCAGAAGGAACAATAAGGGGTGCAGGGGCTGTAGTCACTGACTGTGGATGAACTGTGATGAATGCAGAGACTATAGTGTGGTGACCCAGTACAGAATATAGCATATTGCCCATCCTGTGTGACAGATGTTGCCTTCAGTGTCTGTCGTGGGCCCACACTACTTAGGACTCTATATCTACTATTGTTATGCTATGGTTAATTTATTGTCATTTTCTGTGTACCTGTTGCTTTAAGCCTGTTAAACCTTAGAAACCCTGTTGTTAGGGGAGTGTTTATGAGGTGAACCATGTGACTTATCTGCCCAATGGGAATTTTCTAAATCTGTTCCTTAGATAGTGTGGTAGTAGTTCAGAGTTCAGACTTAGCTGAGTAACAGTTTGGAGAAAGTCTGAAGTGAGTGTGAGGTTTTCTGAGGAGGCCTCAAGTATAATTCTGCAACCATGCATCTGCCAAAGAATAACCCCTGCACCAAGGTGAATGTCAAGCCTACCTTTAAGCACTTAAAGGGGTACTCCACCCCTGGACATCTTATCCCCTATTCAAAGGATAGGGGATAAGATGTCAGATCGCCGGGAACCCCCGCTGGGGACCCCTGCAATATAGCAAGCAGCACCCAGCTGTAACTGCTTCCTGAAGTGCTGGAGGATCTCAGGCTAATTCCTCCCGACCACGGGGACGGAAGATCGTGACGTCACGACTCCGTCCCCGTGTGACATCACGTCCCACCCCCTCAATGCAAGTCTATGGGAGGGGTGCTGCTTGCTATATTGCTAGGGGGTCCCCAGCGGCGGGATCCCGGCGATCTGACATCTTATCCCCTATCCTTTGGATAGGGGATAAGATGTCTAGGGGCGGAGTACCCCTTTAAGTCCCGGGGATTCAAGTCAGTCAAGTCAGTCATTCAAGTCACTAAAGTCAAGCATGGGTTGCCATACAGCAAGTCAGTCATACACAGCACAATGAACTATAAGTCCCAGAAAGCCGATAAGCTTCCAAGGTTTACCCTGCACCAATCGGACTAAAACAGATGCACTAAAACGGATTTTATCATCTATCCTGGCTCAGTAAAGTCAGTTTTTCCATATCCTTGTGTCGGAGTACTTATTGCCCCATGCCTGTCCCAGGAGAAGCTAGCTCAACCTCGGACGGTGTACAGGCTAACCGTGCCCTGGCATCACGAAAAGTTTAATTTGCACATTACCCTCACCCGACACCACAATAGTCACTGACTGTGTGGGAACTATGACAACTGCAGAGACTATAGTCACTGACTGTGTGAGAACTATGAAGGGTGCAGAGGCTGTAGTTACTGACTGTGGGGGAACTATGAGGGGTACAGAGGCTGTAATTACTAACTGTAGGGGAACTATGACGGGTGCAGAAGCTGTAGTCAAAGACTATGGAGGAACTATGAGGGGTGCCGAGGTTGTAGTTACTGACTGTGGAGGAATTATGAGGGGTGCAGAAGCTTTAGTCACTGGTCTTGCATGTGCAGTGGGCTATATTTATTCCAGGGAAAATGTGCCCGTTCTAGGGTCACTCACTGATCTGCTTCTTATCACCTATTCTGTGATAATAACATCAACATATTTAAATGGAAATACCCCTTTAACTGTGTAAAGGAAGAGGCATGTAGTCCTGCTTTATACCTTTAGAGGCTGCTTTCACACAATGTGGATGCATCACTGTGCCTTCATGATTTTACCATCTTTTTCCCAAATCACAGTAAATCCACAACATTTTTGCCACCATTCTGTAAAATTGCAGCAAGACTACACTGGTACTGTGATACATCCACATGTGAACATAGTTTTAGAATGAAATATGTATTTACAAAATGTTTGTATTATTTATTGATAATTGACTGTGCCAAAGTTTGGGATATCACATAACCCTATCTGAGGACAATTACTTTTGCCTCCTCTAGAACCTTCAGACTCTTCATATGAACACAGAGACAAGCAGCAGCTTTTCATATTCCTTATGTTTAATTGATTTTTCAATGACAACATCAGCTCGGGGCTAATCCTCTTC
>NW_026610039.1:0-20040 GCF_029499605.1 Hyla sarda | reverse complement strand
TTGGTGTTTTTCTGAGTAAGAACGGCATCAACCTCCAAAGCAAAGGGCATCTCCAGATCAGGTCTTGTAAGCATGGAAGATGAGGCAAATACAGACTTTAAACGGGAGAAGGCCTCTTCAGCTTCTTGAGGCCAAGACTTAGAATTAGAAGGCTTCTTAGTGAGAGCCACAAGAGGAGCAACTAAGGACGAAAAATGTGGGATAAATTGATGATAATAGCTAGCGAATCACAGAAAGCGTTAAATAACATGTAGGCCCCAAGGATGAGGCCAATCCAACACTGCAGACAATTTCTCTGGATCCATCTATTGGCCCCAATGAGAGACTATGTAGCCAAGAAATGGAAGACTAGACTTCTCATACAGACATTTCTCCAGTTTGGCGTAGAGATGATTCTTCTATTGTCACTGAAGAACCAGAAAACATGAGTACGATGCTCCTCTAAGTTGAAAGAGAAGATCAGGATGTCAACTAGGTATACGACAACACAATGTGTAGAGAAGATCACAGAACATATCATTGACAAACTCTTGAAAAATGGCTCGAGCATTGCAGAGACCAAAAGGCATTACGAGTTTTCCATTCATCTCCCTTGCAGATTCGAATGAGGTCATACGCTCCACGTAAGTCCAACTTGGAGAAGACCTTGGCACCACATAGACGGTCAAAAAGTTCTGAGATAAGAGGTAATAGGTAACGGTTCTTTACCGTGATTTTATTAAATCCCCTGTAGTCAATGCAAGGACAGTGTGAGACATTCTTCTTCCCTACAAAGAAGAAACCGGCTCCAGCAGGAGAAGAGGACTTACAGATAAATTTCATTTTGGAGATTCTCCAGGATATACTCAGCCATGGCTTTGGTCTCATAAACTGATAAAGGGTATGTTCTTCCACAAGGAGGAGTGGTACCAGGCATAAGATCTATAGGGCAGCCGTAAGGATGATGTGGAGGCAGAGACACGGCCTGTTTCTTACAGAATACATCAGAGAAATCTTGGTAAGATGGCGTCAGGCTAGGTAAAGGAGGAGGACAAGAAACAACTTTAGACTGAACTGGTTGGAGGCAAAGATTTTGACAGGATTGTCCCCAGCGAATAATTTATCCAGTTCTCCTATCCAGTTGCGAAGAATGGCGTTGCAGACAAGGAAGGCCAAGAAGAATCTCTGGAGTACAGTGAGGCAGAACATAGAATTTAATCTTTTCATTATGCAATACTCCCACTTGCATGATGAGAGATTTTGTACGGAAGTGAACCATACAGGCCGAATTTTGTCCATTAACAGAGGAGATAAACAAGGGCTTGGCAAGCCGAGTAAGAGGAAGATGATATTTGTGGACCAAAGAAGCATCAATGAAGTCACCTGCTGATCCAGAATCCAAAAATGCAGTAGCGCTGAAGGAAGACTTGGCTGAAGCAAAGACTTGTACAGAAATAGTTAAGAGCGGAGAGGTAGTATTCACACCCAGGGACGCCTCTCCCACGAAACCCTAGGTGCGGGCGTTTTCTCGGAAGCTGTGGGTGAGCTGTACAGTCCTTGAGGAAGTGCTCTGGGCTAGCACAATACGAGCATAAATTCTCACTGCGTCGTCGTGACCTCTCCTGTTGCGTAAGACGAGAACGATCCACTTGCATAGCTTCTTTGGCAAGAGGTGCAGGAAACTGAATAGGTGGACGTTAAAAGACAGGTGCCAGGCGAGAGTATCTCTGTATCTCCGTGTTTGGGCAGGTTCCCTCTCTAATCGCAGTTCCTCCTTCAGCAAAATGCACATCAATGTGTGTGGCCAAGCGGATAAGTTCAGTCAAAGAAGATGAAGTATCACGTGCTGCAAGGGCATCTTTAATCTTGCTTGACAGTCCATTTTTAAATGTGGCACACAAGGCCTCATCATTCCATGCAAGTTCAAAGGCTAGAGTGCGGAAGAGGAACGTGCTGGTTCCTCAAAGATACTTAAAAATTCTGCCAAGAAAGCCGACAAATTGGAGGATACAGGACCACCTCGATCCCAAAGGGGTGTAGCCCAGGTCAGGGCTTTCGCGGACAGTAGACTAATGACAAAGGCCACCTTTGCACGTTCCATCGGAAACTGTTCAGACATGAGCTCCAAGTGCATGGAGCACTATGTAACGAAGCCTCTGCATAACTTGGAATCCCCATCATACTTAGAAGGTAAAGGCAGACGTTGTTGGGAGCCAGAAGACACTACAGGAACTGTTGGTGGGAGTGGCCCAGGTTGCAGTACCTGCTGCTGTTGTTGCTGCACGGCCAATAGCTGTTGTAACATAGCAGACAGTTAGGTAAGTTGCTGCGCCTGTTGCACCAATTGCTGAGACTGACATATCACAACAGAGGGAAGATCTGCAACTTCAGGCAGGGATACCTCAGCGGGATCCAGGCTGGATCTAACTATAACAATCACGTTTTAGGAGACAGGAACATCGGTGGATGTGAATCCGCTGAACCTGTGTGGCAGATGACTCGGACCATACCAGGGAGCAGAGTCTAAGGTGCCACTGGTTTTCACCAGAACCCGCCGCAAAGCGGTATGGACTTGCTGCGGCAGGTGGCACCCAGGTCGCTACCCCTGGCACGGCTCAACCACACAGGTGGCTGAGGAGATGCGAGGCACAGGAGGGATAAGGCAGCTCATAGTCAGGATAGCAGAATATTTGGGCAGGCGGCACAGTAATGAAGTCAGGACGTAGCAGGAGGTCAGTAGGAAAGCAGCAGAGGAGCAAGGTCAGGTCACAGAGCAAAGGATCAGATACACAGCAAGGCTACTCTGAGTAATGCTTTCTTTCAGGCACAAGGCAACAAAGATCTGGCAGAGAAGTGTGGGAGGAGGAGGAATGTATCAATGAGCCACAGGTGTACTACACTAATGGGCGCACTGGCCCTTTAAATCTTAAAGCTCTGGCGGGCGCCCTAGGGGATGGAGACACACGCGCCAGAGCAGAGAGGCAGAGGCGGGGGCAGGAGAAGCACCCGGTGAGTGACAGACTAGGATTCCCATGGGGACGCGTCCCGCAATGCGAATCTCAGCCCCACTGGCAGCAGCAGGTAATGGGACCATGCGCTCACGGCCAGCGCGTGCGGCCAGAGCGCATAACGTAAAAGAAATCAATGAAAACATTTTGGACCGGGATCTTATATGTAGGTTCCTGCGGCCCCAAAAAAAAGGGGAGATCTAAGGGAGGGGGGTACTGTTACAAGTAGTGCCGCTGGCTCCCCGCTGACTTTCTGCCTCCTCTGTTCTCCTCTGGCGCGTACATACCCACCTCTTAGGGTGTGCGCGCGAATGTTCTCAGAGATTTAAAGGGCAAGTGCACCATTGATTGGTGCTGGTCATGAACTGACCCTAGTTAAGCCCGCATTTCCTCCTGTTCTCGGCCGGATCTTTGTGCCCTGTTGCCTTAGAGAAAGTGTTCCCTGTTGTATCAACTATTTCGTGTACCAGTTCTTGTGCTTCGTTTCCTGACCACTGTTCTTTGCTGCCTGCCCTGACCTACCTGCCTGTCCCCGACTCTGAGTATGTCTCATCCTTCTGTGCCACGCATCACCTCAGCTGCCTTTGTGGACGAGTCATGCTAGGGGTAGCGACTTTGGAGCCGCCTGCCGCAGCAAGCCCATCCTGCTTTGTGGCAGGCTCTGGGAAAAACCAGCAGTTGCTTAGACTTAGCTCCCTGGTGCAGCTCACGTCATCGTCCACTTAGGTACAGTGGATCCACACCACCAGCCATTACATAGGGTAAGAATTGAGGTACAATGTGCCCCGGGAAGTGGTGACCCCGGGCACCTGCACATATTTCACTCCGACCCTATTTGGCATTCAACTCCAGCCTTCTGGCTGCTGGTCACATAGGATTTAATTTTTTATAGATTTGGCCAGATGTATGTTTTTTCAAGTTTACTTCCCCTCATGGGGTCACTCCTGGAGATCTAGGGCAGCTGTTTGGGGCCATTAGGTTCCTCATACCCCTGCAATCCCAGGTCCATTTTCTAAAGGATGCCAACTTTGAAAGGCCCAGGTGGAACATAGATACTAGATGCTTGCAGGTGCCTTTTAGCCTTGAGAGGAAGATGGTTTGTTGGAGCTTTTATCCTTTCAAAGAAGGGTTTGTGATAAACATTTTTGTGTGACACATTTGCACTTATTTTGTGATTGATGATGATTTTGTGATTGATGCACTGCTCGGCATATACCAAAAAAACAAGTAAAACTAAATTATAACTTTATAACAGAGAGGATTTTATTTATCCAACTTTTTTGAAGAATCCAGAGTGATACTTAACCTCTTCAGGACGTGGGGCATATGTATTCGCCCTGCATCCCGAGTCCTTAACCCCTTAAGGACTCAGCCCATTTTGGCCTTAAGGACTCAGACAATTTAATTTTTACGTTTTCATTTTTTCCTCCTCGCCTTCTAAAAATCATAACTTTTTTATATTTTCATCCACAGAGTAGTGTGAGGGCTTATTTTTTGCGTGACCAGTTGTCCTTTGTAATGACATCACTCATTATATCATAAAATGTATGGCGCAACCAAAAAACACTATTTTTGTGGGGAAATTAAAACGAAAAACGCAATTTTGCTAATTTTGGAAGGTTTTGTTTTCACGCCGTACAATTTATGGTAAAAATGACGTGTGTTCTTTATTCTTAGGGTCAATACGATTAAAATGATACCCATTATTATATACTTTTATATTATTGTTGCGCTTAAAAAAAATCACAAACTTTTTAACCAAATTAGTACGTTTATAATCCCTTTATTTTGATGACCTCTAACTTTTTTATTTTTCCGTATAAGTGGCGGTATGGGGGCTCATTTTTTGCGCCATTATCTGTACTTTTTTTTGACACCACATTTGCATATAAAAAACTTTTAATACACTTTTTATAATTTTTTTTAATAAAATGTATTAAAAAAAGTAGGAATTTTGGACTTTTTTTTATTTTTTTTCGTTCACGCCGTTCACCGTACGGGATCATTAACATTTTATTTTAATAGTTCGGACATTTACGCACGCGGCGATACCAAATATGTCTATAAAAAATGTTTTTTACGCTTTTTGGGGGTAAAATAGGAAAAAACTGCCGTTTTACTTTTTTATTGGGGGAGGGGATTTTTCACTTTTTTTTTACTTTTACTTTTACATTTTTTTACATTTTTTTTTACACTTCAATAGCCCCCATAGGGGACTATTCATAGCAATACCTTGATTGCTAATACTGATCTGTTCTATGTATAGGACATAGAACAGATCAGTATTATCGGTCATCTCTTGCTCTGGTCTGCTCGATCACAGACCAGAGCAGGAGATGCCGGGAGCCGCACGGAGGAAGGAGAGGGGACCTCCGTGCAGCGTTATGAATGATCGGATCCCCGCAGCAGCGCTGCGGGCGATCCGATCGTTCATTTAAATCGCGAACTCCCGCAGATGCCGGGATCTGTATTGATCCCGGCACCTGAGGGGTTAATGGCGGACGCCCTCGAGATCGCGGGCGTCGGCCATTGCCGGCGGGTCCCTGGCTGCGATCAGCAGCCGGGATCAGCCGCGCATGACACTGGCATCGCTCCGATGCCCGCGGTTATGCTTAGGACGTAAATGTACGTCCTGGTGCGTTAAGTACCACCTCACCAGGACGTACATTTACGTCCTGCGTTCTTAAGGGGTTAAGGACGTAGAGCATATGGATACACGCATGGGAATTCCGGTCCCCGCCGCTAGCTGGTTGGGGACCGGACCGGGATGCCTGCTGGAATCATTCAGCAGGCATCCCGGCACATCGCCGAGGGTGGTCCTGAGACCTCCCCTTGTCGGCGATCGCAGAAAATCACATGTCAATTCAGACATGCGATTTTCTGCTACTCCGTGCTGATCGGGTCTCTGGTGACCCGATCACCCGGAAAATAGGGATGATCGGAGCTGTCAGTGACAGCCCCGATCATCCTGAGGGATAGGAGCGAGGTCGCAGTGCTGCGATCTCCTCTGATCCCCTGCCATTAGTCAGAACTGAATCCTGGATGTCGGGCAGAATGGGGGGAGAAGATGGAGGGCAGGTACCTGCAAAGAAGATGTGTGGGGACCGCCGTTCGTCGCTGGAGACTGCGGAGATCACGGCGCAGGTAGGGAAGCTACGAGTGGGGGGGGAAGGAAGGGGGCAGTAAGCGATATTTACTGCTGCCCTTCCTAGTGGGTGCCAAACTGCAACTCCAAACAGGCCCAGACAGCCAAAGGCTGTCTGGGCATGCTGGGAGTTGTAGTTTTGCAACATCTGGAGGGTCACAGTTTGGAGACCACTGTTACAGTGGTGCCCAAATAGTAGCTCTCCAGATGTTGCCAAACTACAACTCTCAGCATGCTGAGACTGCCCAGGCATGCTGGGAGTTGTAGTTCTGTAACATCTGTCCCTTCAGATTTTGCAATTTTCATGACATTTTTGAAAATTGCTGCTCTACTTTGAAGCCTTCAAATTTTTTCAAAAAGTAAAAATATGTCCATTTTATGATGCCAACATAAAGTGGACATATTGTATTTGTGAATAAAAATAAAATTTATTTGGAATATCCATTTTACTTGCAAGCAGAGAGCTTCAAAGTTAGAAATTTGGGAATTTTTCACCAAAAAAGGATGCAAGTTAAAAATTTACCACCAAAATAAAATAGAATATGTCACGAAAAACAATCTCAGAATCCGAATATTCGGTAAAAGCATCCCAGAGTTATTAATTCATAAAGCGACAGTGGTCAGAATTGCGAAAAAGGGCTCAGTCCTTAAAAGGAAAAAGGGCTGCGTCCTAAAGGGGTTAAAATTGAACAAAACATTACAGTATTATTAATTTTTTTTTAAAATAAAAACTAATATCCCATAAAGTCAGATGACAAACAGAAAAGCCAGTTCAGTGCTGCAAAGTGACCTCCTTGGCTTTCAGTGAAGCAAAATGTTGAATTATTCACAGGATGATACAAAGATCCTTATAAAATAGCACAGTTGTTGCTATTGATTGATTCAATACTTTGGTGCCACAGTTAAAAAGGAAAAGAAATAGTGAACCATAAAGAACTTAATCGGTGAAGAGTTTATTCAGAGACCACAGGAACATAATTTCCGAAGACATCTGTTTACCACATATCAAGTACCTATTAAGGATGAATAAGGACATGATCCTATCTATAAACACTAAATATGCCTTTAATAAAATTCTAGAATACATGTGGCAGCATATATCAAATCAACTAATCTAATGATAAAGTTGTACTGTGTGAGACATGGCAAATGTCCCATTTAATCACATGAACACTTAGCGGGTAAAGTATAAAGTGATTCTTAAAAATCTGTGAACCTTTCATATATTGGATTAAATAAATAAATAACATGTATTTTATTTTTTGATTCGTTTGATTGATTTGATTTTCTTTATTTACTTGTGTGAAAATCTGATGTAGTTTTAGGTCAAATATGTACAGAACTATTCCGGAAATTCTAAAGGGTTCACAAACTTTAATTCATTTACTGGCTATATATATATATATATATATATATATATATTAATATTTATTTATATAGCACTATCAATTGGGATTACATAGCGTAACAATTATAACAGACAGTACAGATACATTAGTGTTTACAACAAGCATTAAGTAGAAGCCCTGCCCGTTCTAGCTAACAAGGAATAGGGAAGAAACACAAAAAAACATGTGGAGATGATGTTGAAATACGGGATGGGGACTCTAGGCCAGATTATATGCTTGTTAGGAGACATACTGAATGCTTTTAGTGAGTGTTTGAAGGTTGGTAACAATGGACAATGTCTATTGGACTGAGGGAAGGAATTCCAGGCTAAAGTCTTGTATCTGTACGAGATGTAGAGGCAAAGAAGGGGATACAAACTGAGTGGTGTCAGTAAATATGATCGGTTTCAATGATAATTATGTATTGTTCTTGAGGCCACTGAGGTTCACTTTGATGCTGGCATGTTACCCTCCTAGATGCCATGGTCAGTAGTGATTCCTGCATCTAGACAGTTATTTAACAGATGCATCTCCTGTCAGAGTTCCAATTGGCATCCCTGTAAAGCTACCATAATTTACCGATTAGGTACCAAAGCAGTCAGGGACCTTTTAAATGCCACTTTGCCTGCCTTTAATAGATATGTTTTACAGCCTGCCATGGGCAGTCTGTGCTGGTAGTTCACAGAAATGACTGTTCACTGAAATACAAATGTAAACTTCAATGTACAAATTGTAAACTGTTCAAGCCATCACACATTGCTGTTATAAGCCCCCTAATAGGACTAAAAGAAGTGTAAAAAAAAAAAGGAAAACTTAAACAATAAAAATAAAAATAAAAACTGAAAGAAAAATGTAATTCCCTACCCCCCATCCTTTCAAACAAATATATAATATATAACATAAAGGATATTGATAAGTGTGAAAATACCCAAACTATTAGAATATGTTATTTTTCCTGAAAGGTAAACATAGTAAATAAGCAAAATGTCAAATGCTAGTTACCTACAGAGTGAAGATAACCGGTAATTTTTTTTGTAATTTTTATAGCTTAATTTTAAATGACAAAATAATGGGTACAATTAAAAATAATAATTTTTCTACAAAAAAACAAGCCCTCATACAACACTGCCAATTAAAATAAATACCGTATTTATCGGGGTATACCACGCACCGGCCTATAACACGCACTCTCATTTTACCAAGGATATTTGAGTAAAAAAAGTTTTTTACCCGAATATCCTTGGTAAAATGAGGGTGCGTGTGTGTGCATGCGTATACCCCGATACACTGTTTCTGACCCCGCAGAAGCCCCCAGGAAAGGCAGGGGGAGAGAGGCCGTCGCTGCCTGCTTCTCTCCCCCTGCCTTTCCTGGGGTCTAGAGCCCTGCTGCCACCGCTTCTCTCCCGCTGGCTATCGGTGCCGCTGCCCGTTCTCTCCCCCTGACTATCGGTGCTGGCGCCGATAGCCAGGGGGTGAGAAGTGGCGCCGGCAATGGGGCAGCAGCGCCGATAGCCAGGGGGAGAGAAGGGGCAGCGGCACCCATTGCCGGCGCCGCTGCCCCGTTGCCTCCCCCATCCCAGGTTGTATAATTACCTGTTGCTGGGGTCGGGTCCGCGCTGCTTCAGGCCTCCGGTGTGCATCCCCTGCGTCGTTGCTATGCGCTGCGAGATGCAATGACGTCACTCGTCATTGCGCCTCGCCTTGCAGTGCATAGCAACGACGCAGGGGATGCACACCGGAGGCCTGAAGCAGCGCGGACCCGACCCCGGCAACAGGTAATTATACAACCTGGGATGGGGGAGGCAACGGGGCAGCGGCGCCGGCAATGGGTGCCGCTGCCCCTTCTCTCCCCCTGGCTATCGGCGCTGCTGCCCCATTGCCGGCGCCGCTTCTCTCCCCCTGGCTATCGGCGCCGGCAATGGGGCAGCGGCACCGATAGCCAGGGGGAGAGAACGGGCTGGCAGCAGGGCTCTAGACCCCAGGACAGGCAGGGGCAGAGAAGCCGGCAGCGACGGCAGGTCTCTGCACCTGCAAAGCCGCTGCAGTTCATTGATTTAAAGCGCCCGCTTTAAATCATTGAACTGCAGCGGCTTATCGGCGTATAACACTCAGATAGACTTTAGGCCGATAAATATGGTAATTAGAAGTTTTGGCTCTTTAAAGGGTAGGAAGAAAACATTTCTTAAGGGGTCAAAATTATTGTGTATATTTTTTCTTAATGTTCATGGAAACTGTAGACTTCACAAAATACTTAGATTCTGGTAATATTCGGTACTCATTTTTTGACACAGAGTATGTGATGACATGACAACCATGCATGTCATGTGACCCAGCCAAAATTACAATTTGTTGTCTCTAGATGTGAATTCAGTATGGACCGGATGTCATCACAGTGAGTGAGGATTGGCCAGAGTTAAGTCACTGTATAATCTGTGTAAAGAACAAGTTCTGAGGAAATTGCCAAATCTTTTAGTTTTTTAATGGTAAAAACAATCAGCATAGCTATTCAATAAATAAACATTTGATTATTTGCTCATTTGCTTTCTATTTGTTTTCTTACTCACTTGCTCACTTGTTTGCTTTATTACTGCATATTTGTGAAATATTAGTATCGATAAATATGTTCAATATTGAAAGATGCCAGAACTTTTATGTCTTGTATGCGTGTTTATGTTTATGTTTTGGTCTGTTTGAAGTACTCTCTTTTTTTTTCTTTTGGGGCTCTTGTACGTATATTATTAAAAAATGTATAAAAAAAAAATTTTTAAAAATTGAAAACATAACCTGAATGTGAATGATACAAGAAGTATGATAGATAGCACGGAGACATAAGGTTGAGCATACTATCTACTTTTTTTTAAAGCTCTTATAAGGTGAAAAGTGTGTTTTGTCTTTGCTGTCATAGAGACTGTATTGCTCATTTTAGTCTGAACAAGGGCATCGTGATTATTCTCACTCAGACAACAGTTGCTATCACAGTACCGTAGCGTTGGAGTAACTTTATCACTTTGACAGACTTAAATAGATGCCTCTACTATGCAGCATTAAGACAGCTTTCACTAAGAAGAAAAAGTAAGGAAAATAAATGACTATTGATTATAAACTAAAGGGATTGCGGAGCTGTCACTGTGAAAATATGTTGCTAAATGCAAACAGATCTTGGTTAACAGTTTTGCTTTCTTGAATAAAATGTTAAAGATGCTCCAAGGTTTTTACAGGCAAAAAAACATTCTGTAGTATCATACAGAAGTGACTTATGCAGAAGTAAATGAGCAGTAAGAGTACTGTAATTCCATTAACCCCTTCATGACCCAGCCCATTTTCACCTTCAGGACATGGGCATTTTTTTAACTTCTGACCACTGTTACTTTAAACATTAATAACTCTGGAATGCTTTTAGTTATCATTCTGATTCTGATAGTTTTTTCCTGACATATTCTACTTTATGTTACTGGTAAAATTTCACTGATATTTGCATCCTTTCTTGGTAAAAAATCTAAAAATTTCATGAAAACTTTTAAAATTTAGCATTTTTCTAACTTTGAAACTCTCTGCTTGTAAGAAAAATGGATATTCCAAATAAATTACATATTGATTCACATATACAATATGTCTTCTTTATGTTTGCCTTAAAAAATTGACATGTTTTTACTTTTGGAAGACACCAGAGGGCTTCAAAGTTCAGCATTCAGCAGAAATTTTTCTCAAGATTTTAAAAATCGTACTTTTTCAGGGACCAGTTCAGGTTGGAAGTGGATTTTAAGGGTCTTCATTTTAGAAATACCCCATAAATGACCCCATTATAAAAACTGCACCCCCAAAGTATTCAAAATGACATTCAGTAAGTGTTTTAACCCTTTAGGTGTTTCACAGGAATAGCAGCAAAGTGAAGGAGAAAATTCAAAATCTTCATTTTTCATTTTCACAGACCACTCTTCCAAAAATCTGTCATACACCAGTGGGGTGTAAATGCTCACTGCACCCCTTATTCAATTCCATGAGGGGTGTATTTTCCAAAATGGGGTCACAGATTGATATTTATTGTTTTGCGTTTATGTCAGAACTGCTGTAACAATCAGCCACCCCTGTGCAAATCACCTCAAATGTACATGGTGCACTCTCCCTTCTGAGCCTTGTTGTGCGCCCCCAGAGCACTTTGCGCCCACATATGGGGCATCTCCGTACTCGGGAGAAATTGCATTACAAATTTCGAGGGTCTTTTTTCCCTTTTACCTCTTGTGAAAATGAAAAGTAAGCAGCAACACCAGCATGTCAGTGTAAAAAATTTCATATTTATACACTAACATGCTGGTGTAGACCCCAACTTCACCTTTTCATAGGGGTTAAAGAATAAAAAGCCCCCCAAAATGTGTAAGGCAATTTCTCCCGAGTACGGAGATACCCCATATGTGTCCCTAAACTGTTGCCCTGAAATACGACAGGGCTCCAAAGTGAGAGAGAGCCATGCGCATTTGAGGCCTAAATTAGGGATTGCATAGGGGTGGACATAGGGATATTCTACGCCAGTGATTCCCAAACGGGGTGCCTCCAGCTGTTGCAAAACTCCCAGCATGCCTGGACAGTCAATGGCTGTCTGGCAATACTGGGAGTTATTGTTTTGCAACAGCTGGAGGCTCCGTTTTGGAAACAGTAGCGTACCAGACGTTTTTCATTTTTATTGGGGAGGGGAGGGGGGCTGTGTAGGGGTATGTGTATATGTAGTGTTTTTACTTTTTATTTTAGGTTAGTGTAAGTGTAGTGTAGTGTTTTTAGGGTATAGTCACACGGGCAGAGGTTCACAGCAAATTTGCTGCTGGGAGTCTGAGCTGCAGCGCAAAATTTGCGCCATCTCAAACTTGCAGCACTCACTGTAAACCTCTTCATTCCTGTTCATTCACATTGGGGGGGGGGGGGGGGGCAAACATCCAGCTGTTGCAAAACTACAACTCCGAGCATGCCCTTTGGCTGTCCGTGCATGCTGGGAATTGTAGTTTTGCAACAGCTGGAGGCACACTGGTTGCGAAACACGGAGTTAGATAACAAACTGGTGTTTCACAACCAGTGTGCCTTCAGCTGTTGCAAAAAGGACAAATCTCAGCATGCAGTGACAGCAGAAGGGCATGCTGGGACTTGTAGTTATGCAACAGCTGAAGGCACACTGGTTGCAAAACAGTTGAAAGTTTATTACTTAACTTAGTGTTTTCAAACCAGTGTGCCTCCAGCTGTTGCAAAACTACAACTCCCAGCATGCATGGTCTGTCAGTGCATGCTGGGAGTTATAGTTTTGCAACAGCTGGAAGCAAACGGGTTGGGAAACACTAAGTTAGGAAACGGACAATGTTTCCCAGCTAGTGTGCCTCCAGTTGTTGCAAAACTACAACTCCCAGCATGCCCAGACTGCCCAGGCATGCTGGAAGTTGTAGTTCGGTAATATCTGAAGGATCAGATGTTGCCGAACGACAAATTCCAGCATGCATTGGCAGTCTGGTATGCTGGGAGTTGTAATTTTGCAACATCTGGAGGTCCACAGTTTGGAAACCAGTGTATAATGGTCTCCAATCTGTGCTCTTCCAGATGTTACAGAACTACAACTCCCAGCATGCCTGGACAGACTGAGCATGCTGAGATTTGTAGTTTTGCAACATCTGGAAGAGCACAGATTGGAGACCATTATACAGTGGTCTCCAAACTGTGGACCTCCAGATGTTGCAAAACTACAACTCCCAGCATGCACAGAAGGCCAAAGGCTGTCTGGGCATGCTGGGAACTGCAGTTTTGAAACTCCCAGAGGCAGCAGTGAGATCGCTTTATGGCGATCTCACTGCTGCCAATGAAGATGCCGCCCTGCTGCTGGAAACTCACCGCCGGGGACGCACCAACGCCGGGACCGCCTGGAGGACGCTGCTCGCGCCGGGACTGCTCGGGACACCGCATAGCCGGGTAAGTGACACCGGGGGACGGGTAAGGGACACTTAGCAGAGCGGTGTGTGTCCCGATCCCCGTGATCGGGACTCACACACCGCGCTGCTAAGCATTCTCATAGTGAAATCGCTGGGGGGTGGGGAATGAAACCCCCCGTGGTCGCATGGTAAGATGGCTGGCTATCAGTGATAGTCACCATCTTACCGGGCGCTGCGGGATGCCGCGAGTAGCGGCAGAAATGTTCATGACGTACCTGGTACGTCATGGGTCGGGAACACCTTCCCACTCATGACGTACAGGTATGTCATAGGCTGGGAAGGGGTTAAAGGGATATTCCAGGATTTTTTTTTTTTCTTATTTGACTGTGCTATTGAGGCTGTAAATTTAGTGCAGTTCATAATACTGTGTCTGTTCTGTGTTTGATGGCTGGTCTCGCAATATTTATGTGATCTTTGCCTCAATGTTTATTTTAACAGCATACAAACTTAGTGTTGTCTCAGATTTTCCCTGGTAGCAGTGCGGCACAAGACATTACATCACTAGTCAGGTGATGAAAGCGAGCCTGTCTGCTTCAATGGATGGAGCGACCGCTAATTGAGAGGGAGATCATTCTGCCAGGAATTGTAGTTTTGCAACAGCTGGAGGCACCCTGGTTAGAAAACACTGGTATTGTTTACAGCACAGCATGGAAGACAACTCAGGTGTGCTTTAATAGTTGGGGTGTCTGATGTGTGGGAAGGAGAAACAGGACCTTACACTTACGATGTGTGGGAAGGAGAAACGTGACCTTACACTTACGGCCAAGGTATCCTGGGACTTGAAGGGAGGGAACTCAAACTGGAAATAGCCATTTCACAAAAAGAATGGAGCAACATTAAAGTGGACTCTCAACACAAGAGAAGTACAGATCCTTACTAAGCATGTGCAAAACTGTCTGACAAGTAAGTATTAAAATCTTCTTATTTTGGATAACCCCTTTAACCCATTCAAGAAGCAGGGCGTCCCATTTCCGCTGTTTAAAGCACACTCATGAGCAGAGCGTGCTTCAAACGCGGCGATTCCTGCCTCCTCGCCATCCGATTGGTGCTCTGCTGTCCCCAGCAAGGCTTTGCAGACTGGAGCAGCAGAGCACTGAAAACACTGATCAGTGCTGTCCTATGGAGCAACATTGAGCAGTTAAAGGGGTACTCCGGTAAAAAACTTTTTTCTTTTAAATCAACTGGTGGCAGAAAGATAAACATATTTGTAAATTACTTCTATTAAAAAATCTTAATCCTTCCAGTACTTATTAGCTGCTGAATGGTATAGAGGAAATTCCTTTCTTTTTCGAACACTGATGACATCACGAACACAGTGCTCTTTGCTGACATCTCTGTCCATTTTAGCAACCATGCATAGCAGATGCATAGCAGATGCATAGCAGATGCATAGCAGATGTATGCAAAGGGCAGCATGGTGGCTCAGTGGTTAGCACTGCTGCCTTGCAGTGCTGGGGACTTGGGTTCAAATCTCACTAAGGACAACAATAAATAAAGTGTTATTATTATTATAATAACGTCAGCAGAGAGAGCTGTGGTCGTGATGTCATCAGAGAGCATTCCAAAAAGAAAAGAATTTCCTCTGCAATATTCAGTAGCTAATAAGTACAGGAAGGATTAAGATGTTTTAATAGAAGTAATTTATAAATACGTTTAACTTTCTGCCACCAGTTGATTTAAAAGAAAAAAGGTTTTCACCGGAGTACCCCTTTAATGCAATCTAAAGATTGCATGGTATAGCCTCCTATGGGGACTTAAAAAAAAATTTAAGTGTAAAAGCAAAGTTAATAAATGTGAATAAGCCCTTCCCCTAATAAAAGTTTGATTCACCCCTATTTCCCTTTTTTTTAAATAATGTAAAAAAATATAAGCATAATCGTATGTTGTACCGCCGAATGCGTAAATGTCCAAACTATCAAAATATAAGATTAGTTAAACTGCACGGTCAAAGGCGTACATGTAAAAAAATACAGAAGTCCAAATTTGTGGATTTTTAGGCACTTACCATAAAATACCATAAAAAATGAATAAAAAGCGATCAAAAAGTCAAAATCAAACAAAAATGGTACCAAAAAAACTGCAGACAATGGTGTTAAAAAAGTGAGCCCCCCATACCTGTATGCAGAAAAATGAAAAATTTATAGGTGTCAGAAAATTACAATTTTAAAAGTACTAATCATCGTGCCTGTAGTTTGGATTTTTGTTTTAAGTTGTAAAATAAAATAAAACCTATATAAATTGGGTATCCTTGTAATCGTATAGACCTACATAGTAAAGATACGTTTAATTTTCACCGAAAAGTGCACTCCGCAGAAACGGAAGCCCCCAAAATTTACAAAATGGGGTTGTTCTTTTTTTCATCCCACAAATAATTTTTTTTGTTATAAAATAAGTGATGTCATTACAAAGTACAATTGGTGATGCAAAAAACAAGCCCTTATATGGATCTGTAGGTGCAATAAAAAAATGAAAGGAAAAAAATGAAAGTGAAAAAATGAAAAAGGGGTACTCCGGTGGATGGATATATATATATATATATATATATATATATATATATATATATATATATATATATATATTTTTTTTTTATATATATATATATATATATATATATATATATATATATATTTTTTTTTTTTTTTATTTATTTATTTATTTTTTTTTTAAATCAACTGGTGCCAGAAAGTTAAACAGATTAGTAAATTACTTTATAAACAGCGCTGCAGCACAGCAGGGTTATGAAGCGAGCTCAGGAGCTGAGCTCGCATCATACCAGCATGGTCCCGGCTGCTATCAGCAGCCAGGACCTGTGGCTAATGCTGGACATCGCTGCATCTAAAATGTGAAAAGATGCTTCCCAGCAGCTCAGTTGGGCTGATCGGGATCACCGCGGTGTCCCCATTAGCTGAGGACACACGAGGAAGGTCCCTACCTTATTCCTCAGCGTCCAATCATCGCTCAATTGCTCCATGCCCGAGATCCAGGCTGGAGAAGCAGAGCACCAATAACACTGATCAATGCTATGCTATGACATAGCATTGATCAGTATATGCAATCAGAAAATTGCATGTTATAGTCCCCTATGGGGGCTATAAATGTGTAAAAAAAAAAAAAAAAAGTACAAAAAAAGTGTAATAAATGTGATTAACACTTTCCCCAATAAAAGTTTGAATCATCCCCCCCTTTTCCCATTAAAAAATGTAAACAAAAATGAATACAAATATATGTGGTATCGCCACGTGCATAAATGTCCAAACTATAATAATATAATAATTAAACCGCACGGTCAATGGCATACTTGCAAAAAAATTCCAAATTCCAAAATTGGGCATACCATAAAAATGAATAAAAAGCGATCAAAAAGTCCCATCAAAACAAAAATATCGATGAAAACTTCAGATCATGGTGCAAAAAATTAGCCCTCATACTGCTCTGAATGCCAAAAAATAAAAAAAATTATAGGGGTCAGAAAATGACAATTTTACACATACTAATTTTGGTGCATGATAACAGGGGTCAGTTATCATTTTTTTAAAATAGTAAAATAAAATAAAACCTATATATCTATATAGAATCAGAATCACCTAAAAGTTACAAAATGGCATTTTTTTTCCAATCTACCTATTGTGGGGGAACTGCTACCTAATGGGGGGAAACTTTGCTACCTAATGTGGGGGAACTGCTGCCTACCTAATGCTGCAGATTAACCCCTTAAGGACCGAGCGTTATTCCATTTTTGCACTTTCGTTTTTTCCTCCTTACCTTTTAAAAATCATAACCCTTTCAATATTGCACCTAAAAATCCATATGATGGCTTATTTTTTGCACCACCAATTTTACTCTGTAATGACATCAGTCTTTTTACCCAAAAATCGACAGCAAAACCAAAAAAATTAATAATTGTGCGACAAAATTGAAGAAAAAACACAATATAGCAAATTTTGTGGGCTTCCGTTTCTATGTCGTACATTTTTTGGTAAAAATGACACACTCTTTTTTCTGTAAGTTCATACGATTAAAATGATACCCTACTTATTTAGGTTTGTTTTTTTTCTTACTTCAGGAAAAAAAATCATAACTACATGCACGATAATTAATATGTTTAAAATTGTCATGTTCTGACCCCTATAACTTTTTTTTTTTTTCCGCATACGGGGTGGCATGTGGGCTTTTTTTTACGCTGTGATCTGAAGTTTTTAGCGGTATCAGTTCTGTATTGATCAGACTTTTTGATCGCTTTTTATTCATTTTTTCATCATGGGCAAAATACGCTATTTTGGACTTTGGAATTTTTTTGCGTGTACGCCATTGACCTTGCAGTTTAATTAACAATATATTTTAACAGTTTGGACATTGAAGCATGTGGCGATACCACATATGTTCATTTTTATTATGGGTACATATTTTTATATGGAATTTGGGAAAAGGGGGGTGATTTAAACTTTTAATAAGGGGTTAATGGGTGTTTTTTTACTTTTTATTCAACTTTTTTTTTTTACACTTTTAGTCCTCTTAGGGGACTGTTAGGAGGAATCATTAGATTGCTCATACAGATCAATGTGGTTTCATAGAACCACAGTGATCTGTGTGCTCTGTGCTCGATTGCTCGATTCACAGTGCAGCAGCTGGCATAGGACATGAGGTAAGCACTCTGGCTACCTCAGGAGTGGATCACCCCACCCCCCGCGATCGTGCTGCAGAGGGGGCAATCCACCCCACTGGACCACCAGGGATGGTTTAAATGTCCCTTTAGACGCCACTGTCAACTTTGACAGCAGCGATCTAAAGGGTTAATAGCCGGCCACAGCATTCGCTGCATGTCAGCTATTAATGCCAGCCCCAGCTACAGGAATCAGCTGGGGGCCGGTCGGTATACCGCGGGCTTGAGTTGGGAGCCTATGCCATACAACGGTTGCCATCCAAGGACGAGCCAGCTTGTCCTTAAACGGCAACCGGTTAATGTGAGTTGCAGTGCAATTTTCTGACATAGTACTTTTTTTGCTCATTCTTTGCACAGGGGCCCTCTGCTGTCTGTATTTAGTCATATGGGATAAATAAAAAAAAATGGCAGGAGTACCCCTTCAAGTTAAATGGTATAATTGTAGCTGCCTACAGCCACCACTGTGGGAAGCTCAGGAGTTTACTGAACATGGATTGTAGCATATTATATATCAAATGCCTTTTGCTAAATATAATTTCTATGCTTATTCTTGTATAATGATTATCATACATAAGAAATAGGCATATATCGGCACTGTGACAACATTTCATGATTTTAATACATTGCACAACTAAACTTACAGTAAGTAGCAAAATTTTGACCATATCCATAATACTAAGTTTTCGATAGGACCATTTACAGGTGAAACTAAAAAACAATTGAATATCGTGCAAAAGTTCATTTCTTTCAGTAATGTAACTTAAAAGTTAAAACTATATGAGATATATGAGAGAGACTCATAACATGCAAAGCAAGATAGTTCAATCTGTGATGTGTCATAATGGTGAGGATTTATGGCTTACAGCTCATGAAAACCCCAAATCCCCCAAATATTATATAATTTGGGGAGCCATGTCATCTGCTGGTGTTGGTCCACTGTGCTGCATTAAGTCCAGGGTCAACACATCCGTCTACCAGGAGATTTTGGAGCAGACTCGTTGCATTACTAAAATAAAATAACTTTTGCATGATATTCTAATTTTTTAAGTTTTGCCTGTGTTTTTTTTTTTTGTCAAACATTGCCATACTGTCATCTTTAATTCCATTGAAGGTTGACAATTGCTTGTAACCTGCTTTCTATTGTAAGGGCCGATGCACAAAGTCATATTATGGATCCCTGTTGTACAAATGTTTGGTATTCGTCTATTTATAACACATCAAAATCTATTGTCCCATTCAATACTTCTTTCCATCTCCAATTTTAGACAAATATTAATTTATTATATTGAAAGATTTTTAAAATGTTTGTATGAAATCAATAAGAAAAACTCATGGTATGTTCCATGATGCCGTAATATACTCTCAGGCATTGCTTCTAGGAGAGAATATGGTGTCATATGAATGAACCATATGACTGCATTCATCTAGCTGGAATCCAATGTGTGAGGGGTTAATATATAAACACTGTAAATGAGTTTAGCTCAGTATAGCTATGAGTATAGCTATTGGCAAAACAGAGGGAACAGTACAATATAGCTAGAGGCATTATTGTCAGTATAGCTGGATACACATGTTGCAATTATCCCATTGAACTAAACTATAAGGTCAGATAATAGTAACAATCACTATGTGTAAATGTTCAGAATGTTTGAGGGCTAATTGTTATCTGACCTACACCAAATGCCATTACAATTATTGCTATAATAGTAACATGTTTGCAATAGAGGTTAAATAGTTTTTCCAGTCTTTTATTTATTTTTTTATATTGGAAACAGAAAGATAAGAGGATAAAAATAAAGTGCACTCACCCTTAGACTTATGCATATCCAGTGCCGCCACCACCACCACTACAGTTTGCCCTGCCAGGAATGCCAGCGGTCTCATCCCGTATGATCTGCAT
>NW_026610038.1:0-20085 GCF_029499605.1 Hyla sarda | reverse complement strand
AATACCCCATAAATGACCCCATTACAAAAACTGCACCCCCCAAAGTATTCAAAATGACATTCAGTAAGTGTTTTAACCCTTTAGGTGTTTCACAGGAAAAGCAGCAAAGTGAAGGAGAAAATTCAAAATCTTCATTTTTTACACTTGCATGTTCTTGTAGACCCAATTTTTGAATTTTTACAAGGGGTAAAAGGATAAAATTTATACTTGAATTTGTAGCCCAATTTCTCTCGAGTAAGCACATACCTCATATGTCTATGTAAACTGTTCGGCGGGCGCAGTAGAGGGCTCAGAAGCGAAGGAGCGACAAGGGGATTTTGGAGAGTACGTTTTTCTGAAATGGTTTTTTGGGGGCATGTTGCATTTAGGAAGCCCCTATGGTGCCAAAACAGCAAATAAAAAAAACATGGCATACCATTTTGGAAACTAGACCCCTTGAGGAACGTAAAAAGGAATAAAGTGAGCCTTAATACCCCACAGGTGTTTCATGACTTTTGCATATGTAAAAGAATAAAAATAATAATTTCACTAAAATGTGTGTTTCCCCCCAAATTTCACATTTTTGCAAGGGTTAATAGCAGAAAATACCCCCCAAAATTTGTAACCCCATCTCTTCTGAGTATGGAGGTACCCCATAAGTTGACCTGAAGTGCATTACGGGCGAACTACAATGCTCAGAAGAGAAGGAGTCATATTTGGCTTTTTGAGAGCAAATTTTGCTCAGGGGGCATGTCGCATTTAGGAAGCCCCTATGGTGCCAGGACAGCAAAAAAAAAATGACATGGCATACCATTTTGGAAACTAGACTCCTTGAGGAACGTAACAAGGGATAAAGTGAACCTTAATACCCCACAGGTGTTTCACGACTTTTGCATATGTAAAAAAAAAAATTTTTTTTTTACCAAAAATGCTTGGTTTAGCAAAAATTTTACATTTTTAAAAAAGGTAATAGCAGAAAATACCCCCCAACATTTGAAGCCCAATTTCTCCCAATTCAGAAGACACCCAATATGGGGATGAAAAGTGCTCTGCTGGCGCACTACAGGTCTCAGAAGAGAAGGAGTCACATTTGGCTTTTTGGAAGCAAATTTTGCTCTGGGGGCATGCCGCATTTAGGAAGCACCTATGGTGCCAGGACAGAAAAAAAAAACCACATGGCATACCATTTTGGAAACTAGACCCCTTGGGGAACGTAACAAGGGGTAAAGTGAACCTTAATACCCCACAGGTGTTTCACTACTTTTGCATATGTAAAAAAAAAATATTTTTTTTACACTAAAATGCTTGTTTTCCCCCAAATTTTACATTTTTACAAGGGATAATAGCAGAAAATACCCCCCAAAATTTGTAACCCCATCTCTTCTGAGTATGGAAATACCCAATAAGTGGACGTGAAGTGCACTGGGGGCGAACTACAATGCTCAGAAGAGAAGGAGCATCATTGAGCTTTTGGAGAGAGAATTTGGCCATGTGCATTTCCAAAGCCCCCCGTGGTGCCAGAACAGTGGACCCCCCACATGTGACCCCATTTTTAAAACTACACCCCTCACGGAAGGTAATAAGGGGTGCAGGGAGAATTTACACCCCACTGGCATTTGACGGATCTTTGGAACAGTGGGCTGTGCAAATTAAAAATTTTATTTTTCATTTTCACAGACCCCTGTTTCAAAGATCTGTCAGACACCTGTGGGGCGTAAATGCTCACTGTACCCCTTGTTACATTCCGTGAGGGGTGTAGTTTCCAAAATGGGGTCACATGTGGGTATTTATTGTTTTGCACTTATGTCAGAACCGCTGTAAAATCAGCCACCCCTGTGCAAATCACCAATTTAGACCTCAAATTTACATGGTGCACTCTCCCTTCTGAGCCTTGTTGTGCGTCCCCAGAACACTTTGCGCCCACATATGGGGTATCTCCGTCCTCAGGAGAAATTGCGTTACAAATTTTGGAGGCTTTTTTTCTTTTACCGCTTGTGAAATTTTAAAGTATGGGGCAACACCAGTATGTTAGTGTACAAAAATGTTTTTTTTTTACACTAACATGCTGGTGTAGACCCCAACTTTACCTTTTCATAAGGGGTAAAAGGAGAAAACGCCCCCCAAAATTTGTTAGGCAATTTCTCCCGAGTACGGCGATACCCCATATGTGGCCCTAAACTGTTGCCTTGAAATACGACAGGGCTCCAAAGTGAGAGAGCGCCGTGCGCATTTGAGGCCTAAATTAGGGATTTGCATAGGGGTGGACATAGGGGTATTTTACACCAGTGATTCTCAAACAGGGTGCCTCCAGCTGTTGCTAAACTCCCAGCATGCTTGGACAGTCAATGGCTGTCCGGAAATGCTGGGAGTTTTTGTTTTGCAACAGCTGGAGGCTCCGTTTTGGAAACACTGCTGTAGGATACGTTTTTCATTTTTATTGGGGGGGAAGGGGTGGTGGGGGGGGGGGGCAGTGTACGTGTGTATATGTAGTGTTTTACTCTTTATTTTATGTTAGTGTAGTGTTTTTAGGTTACATTCACACTGACGGCGGATTACACTGAGTCTCCCGCTAGGAGTTTGAGCTGCGGCTGCTGCAGCTCAAACCTGAAGCAGGGAATTCACTGTAATCCGCCGCCAGTGTGAATGTAACCTGTACATTCACATGGGAGGGGGGGGGGGGGGGGGGGGCAAAACTACAACTCCCAGCATGCACTGACAGAACGTGCATGCTGGGAGTTGTAGTTTTGCAACAGCTGGAGGCACACTGGTTGGAAAATACTGAGTTAGGTAATAGAACCTATTACCTAACTCGGTATTTCCCAACCAGTGTGCCTCCAGCTGTTGCAGAACTACAACTCTCAGCATGTACTGATTGCCAAAGGGAATGCTGGGAGATGTAGTTATGCAACAGCTGGAGGCACGCAAGTACAACTCCCAGCATGCCGAGACAGCCATTTGCTGTTCCTGAATGCTGGGAGTTGTAGTTTTGCAAGATTTAGAGGGGTTCAGGCTGGAGATCACTGACAGTGGTCTCTAAACTGTGGCCCTCCAGATGTTGCAAAACTACAAATCTCAGCATGCTAAGACAGCAAACTGCTGTCTGGGCATGCTGGGAGTTGTAGTTTTGTAATATCTGGAGGGCTACAGTTTAGAGACCACTGTCAGTGATCTCTAGCCTGAACCCCTCTAAATCTTGCAAAACTACAACTCCCAGCATGCCAACACAGCAAACAGCTGTCAAGGCATGGTGGGAGTTGTAGTTTTGCAACATCTGGAGGGCGACAGTTTAGAGACCACTCTCTAAACTGTCGCCCTGCAGATGTTGCTAGGCAACAGACTCCTGGACACGCGGCGTCATACTCACCTCCACCGCCGCCGTGATCACAGCCGCCGCCGTCATCTGGAGCTCCGCCGCCGGGTAAGTGATCGCCGCTGCCGCCGCCGCCTCTACTACACAGTTCCCCCCGCTGTGCCCGGACACCGATGGGCGGGCATAGCGCGGGGAACCGAACTTTAACCCCCCCGCCCCCAGTCTGCTATTGGTCGGCCGCTCCGCCGATCAATAGCAGGGATAGGAGGGGTGGCAACCCTGCCACCTCACTCCTATCTCTTCAAGGGGGATCGAGGGTGTCTTGGACACCCCCGATCCCCCTTATTTTATCGCGGCGCCGCGTTGATGGGCAGGGGGAGAGCGTTCCCCCTGCAAACACCATAGATGCCGTGATCAGACTGATCACGGCATCTATGGGGTTAATGCTGCCGGGACCGGCGCGATCGCGGCCCCGGCAGCTGCGGTGGGACTCCGGCTGTGATTGACAGCTGAGTCCCACCCGCGATCTCCTGCGCTGCCCGCGGCAGAGCAGGAGATCGCTTGGACGTATGCATACGTCCATTTGCGCGAACGTGTAATTCGCCTGGACGTATGCATACGTCCAATAGCGGGAAGGGGTTAAAAAGGCCCCGTGGGAGTGCAATGGGCCCCTGTCTTGCTGCTTAGCAATAATGGTATGGGTTTAGGTTCTGCTGTGTGTACTGGTGGTTGACTGCCCCCCAGCCCAGAGTGTGCATGGAAAATTGTCTGGCAGCCTCCCTGACAGCAAGCAGTGATAGTGCCCATGAAGGGGACCTTGTTGGGCCCGCCCCTTTCACGGTTATCGCTTCTCGGCCTTTTGGCTAAGATCAAGTGTAGTATCTGTTCTTATCAGTTTAATATCTGATACGTCCCCTATCTGGGGACCATATATTAAATGGATTTTTGAGAACGGGGGCCGATTTCGAAGCTTGCTTCCGTCGCCCTATGCATTGACCCGATATGGCAGTATCTTCGGGTACAGTGCACCACCCCCTTACAGGGTTAAAAAGAAAGATTCCTACTTTCATTGCTACCTGCTTGCTGGCTAGCCAGCTAGCCAGCCCTGTGGGCCTTGCTGCTGCTGCTGCTGCAGCCAAAAAACAAAAGGTGGTGCTGCTGCTGCTTCTGCTTCTGCTTGTGTCTGGCCGCTGTTGGAGCGTCCAGGCACAGGACTTCTGCTGCTGCTGACTAAATGGCCTCCTTAATTGGATCATTTGAGTAGCCAGCACACCTGTGCAGGTAGGGCATGACATGATAGGCAGCTGCCTTGATAGCGGGTGGGTGCTGAATGTTCCTAATTGACAAAATAAGATTAATGCTTATGAAGAAATATAAAATCTCATCCCTTCCCCAATATCGCGCCACACCCCTACCCCTTAATTCCCTGGTTGAACTTGATGGACATATGTCTTTTTTCGACCGTACTAACTATGTAACTATGTAACATAACATGGGGGGGGGGGGGTCTCCTGGCTGTTCACACAGGTGTGTCATTGCTGTACATTGACCATGCATTGCTTCTGTGGTATTGCAAAGGCAAAGACAAATGCTTCCAGCCATCCATTGCACTAATGGATTGGTCATCAGCTGGCTGTCTATGTCCCGCATCAATATAGACCAAAGTACAGAGGGTTAGGCTATGCTATTGTGCACCTACCTGATGCATCAGAAGGTGCGAGGCCCTTGCTAAATTCTGTGCACAGACTTTGAGATCTATGCTTTAGACTGTATCTAAACCTGCTCCAACATGGACTGACATTCTGGCCTACTTTCAGCCGATGCGACTTGTCTGTCGCTGAACAGTCGCTTTTTATGTATTCAGCACCTATGTATAATGTTGTAAAAATGCTCTAGAAGCTAAAGTCGCAGAAATGTCACACATATTTGGCCTGCAACTTTCTGTGCGACAAATTCAGACAGGAAAAATCAGTATAAATCCTTAGAAAATTATCCCCCAGTGTCTCCATCTGCTGGCGGTATTGAATAAGCATTGCTGCACTGATGGGGTATGCATTAGACGAAAAAAAAGAAGAAAAAGAAGAATAATACGCCCAGAAAAGAGGCGAAAAGGAGAAAAACGTAAAAAAACGTGAAAAAAAAGTAAGAGGAAGAGAAGGGAAAAAAAGGTGGAAATGGGTTTAAAAGTGATTTCGGCGGAGAAATATATATATATATATATATATATATATATATATATATATATATACGCGCACACACACACATATATATAAACGTATTCTCCGTTGAGATATTGCAGCCGCTGCTGTGTCCAGGCCCAGGAGCCTTAGCACTGTGCTGTGATGTCACTCAATACCACTGACATCACTAGGTGTAAACAACATCTCTCCTTTGCTGTGTATGTGACTATGGAGCTGTTTGGTGATGTCGTCTATTATGGCCTTCATAGAAGCAACAGGAGATTGTTGCATCCATCTAGAACCCTCAGAACTACAGTGCTATGATGTCACTCACTTCCACAGGCCTTGCAGAGTGTAAACAACAACAACCCAGCTTTGTTGTGTATGTAACCATAGGGATTTGTGATGTCACCTAGAACCTTCACAGCAGCGACAGCTTTATGAGGAGCATCAGCACTGCTCTGCCTGAGCAGAACCATCACCGCCATAGGTTGTCAAATAACCCGGGTTTAACCCACACAGGTAAGTCCAATGGGGTGCAGGCATGTCCTCTATGCTTACAGCTTCCCGTGGGTGTTGGTTTGATACCGTTTGGGGACAGCCAAGGAGGCATCTGCAGGCAACAAAGGTAGGTGTGTGCTTGTGTGTGTGTTTCCTATGCAGATCCTAAGCCCAGTGTCACATGCAAGTAGGAGGAGTAAGAAGGGTTCCTGGCAAATCCGGGTTATGGATTGCATTTAAAAAGGCCCCGTGGGAGTGCAATGGGCCCCTGTCTTGCTGCTTAGCAATAATGGTATGGGTTTAGGTTCTGCTGTGTGTACTGGTGGTTGACTGCCCCCCAGCCCAGAGTGTGCATGGAAAATTGTCTGGCAGCCTCCCTGACAGCAAGCAGTGATAGTGCCCATGAAGGGGACCTTGTTGGGCCCGCCCCTTTCACGGTTATCGCTTCTCGGCCTTTTGGCTAAGATCAAGTGTAGTATCTGTTCTTATCAGTTTAATATCTGATACGTCCCCTATCTGGGGACCATATATTAAATGGATTTTTGAGAACGGGGGCCGATTTCGAAGCTTGCTTCCGTCGCCCTATGCATTGACCCGATATGGCAGTATCTTCGGGTACAGTGCACCACCCCCTTACAGGGTTAAAAAGAAAGATTCCTACTTTCATTGCTACCTGCTTGCTGGCTAGCCAGCTAGCCAGCCCTGTGGGCCTTGCTGCTGCTGCTGCTGCAGCCAAAAAACAAAAGGTGGTGCTGCTGCTGCTTCTGCTTCTGCTTGTGTCTGGCCGCTGTTGGAGCGTCCAGGCACAGGACTTCTGCTGCTGCTGACTAAATGGCCTCCTTAATTGGATCATTTGAGTAGCCAGCACACCTGTGCAGGTAGGGCATGACATGATAGGCAGCTGCCTTGATAGCGGGTGGGTGCTGAATGTTCCTAATTGACAAAATAAGATTAATGCTTATGAAGAAATATAAAATCTCATCCCTTCCCCAATATCGCGCCACACCCCTACCCCTTAATTCCCTGGTTGAACTTGATGGACATATGTCTTTTTTCGACCGTACTAACTATGTAACTATGTAACATAACATGGGGGGGGGGGGTCTCCTGGCTGTTCACACAGGTGTGTCATTGCTGTACATTGACCATGCATTGCTTCTGTGGTATTGCAAAGGCAAAGACAAATGCTTCCAGCCATCCATTGCACTAATGGATTGGTCATCAGCTGGCTGTCTATGTCCCGCATCAATATAGACCAAAGTACAGAGGGTTAGGCTATGCTATTGTGCACCTACCTGATGCATCAGAAGGTGCGAGGCCCTTGCTAAATTCTGTGCACAGACTTTGAGATCTATGCTTTAGACTGTATCTAAACCTGCTCCAACATGGACTGACATTCTGGCCTACTTTCAGCCGATGCGACTTGTCTGTCGCTGAACAGTCGCTTTTTATGTATTCAGCACCTATGTATAATGTTGTAAAAATGCTCTAGAAGCTAAAGTCGCAGAAATGTCACACATATTTGGCCTGCAACTTTCTGTGCGACAAATTCAGACAGGAAAAATCAGTATAAATCCTTAGAAAATTATCCCCCAGTGTCTCCATCTGCTGGCGGTATTGAATAAGCATTGCTGCACTGATGGGGTATGCATTAGACGAAAAAAAAGAAGAAAAAGAAGAATAATACGCCCAGAAAAGAGGCGAAAAGGAGAAAAACGTAAAAAAACGTGAAAAAAAAGTAAGAGGAAGAGAAGGGAAAAAAAGGTGGAAATGGGTTTAAAAGTGATTTCGGCGGAGAAATATATATATATATATATATATATATATATATATATATACGCGCACACACACACATATATATAAACGTATTCTCCGTTGAGATATTGCAGCCGCTGCTGTGTCCAGGCCCAGGAGCCTTAGCACTGTGCTGTGATGTCACTCAATACCACTGACATCACTAGGTGTAAACAACATCTCTCCTTTGCTGTGTATGTGACTATGGAGCTGTTTGGTGATGTCGTCTATTATGGCCTTCATAGAAGCAACAGGAGATTGTTGCATCCATCTAGAACCCTCAGAACTACAGTGCTATGATGTCACTCACTTCCACAGGCCTTGCAGAGTGTAAACAACAACAACCCAGCTTTGTTGTGTATGTAACCATAGGGATTTGTGATGTCACCTAGAACCTTCACAGCAGCGACAGCTTTATGAGGAGCATCAGCACTGCTCTGCCTGAGCAGAACCATCACCGCCATAGGTTGTCAAATAACCCGGGTTTAACCCACACAGGTAAGTCCAATGGGGTGCAGGCATGTCCTCTATGCTTACAGCTTCCCGTGGGTGTTGGTTTGATACCGTTTGGGGACAGCCAAGGAGGCATCTGCAGGCAACAAAGGTAGGTGTGTGCTTGTGTGTGTGTTTCCTATGCAGATCCTAAGCCCAGTGTCACATGCAAGTAGGAGGAGTAAGAAGGGTTCCTGGCAAATCCGGGTTATGGATTGCATTTAAAAAGGCCCCGTGGGAGTGCAATGGGCCCCTGTCTTGCTGCTTAGCAATAATGGTATGGGTTTAGGTTCTGCTGTGTGTACTGGTGGTTGACTGCCCCCCAGCCCAGAGTGTGCATGGAAAATTGTCTGGCAGCCTCCCTGACAGCAAGCAGTGATAGTGCCCATGAAGGGGACCTTGTTGGGCCCGCCCCTTTCACGGTTATCGCTTCTCGGCCTTTTGGCTAAGATCAAGTGTAGTATCTGTTCTTATCAGTTTAATATCTGATACGTCCCCTATCTGGGGACCATATATTAAATGGATTTTTGAGAACGGGGGCCGATTTCGAAGCTTGCTTCCGTCGCCCTATGCATTGACCCGATATGGCAGTATCTTCGGGTACAGTGCACCACCCCCTTACAGGGTTAAAAAGAAAGATTCCTACTTTCATTGCTACCTGCTTGCTGGCTAGCCAGCTAGCCAGCCCTGTGGGCCTTGCTGCTGCTGCTGCTGCAGCCAAAAAACAAAAGGTGGTGCTGCTGCTGCTTCTGCTTCTGCTTGTGTCTGGCCGCTGTTGGAGCGTCCAGGCACAGGACTTCTGCTGCTGCTGACTAAATGGCCTCCTTAATTGGATCATTTGAGTAGCCAGCACACCTGTGCAGGTAGGGCATGACATGATAGGCAGCTGCCTTGATAGCGGGTGGGTGCTGAATGTTCCTAATTGACAAAATAAGATTAATGCTTATGAAGAAATATAAAATCTCATCCCTTCCCCAATATCGCGCCACACCCCTACCCCTTAATTCCCTGGTTGAACTTGATGGACATATGTCTTTTTTCGACCGTACTAACTATGTAACTATGTAACATAACATGGGGGGGGGGGGTCTCCTGGCTGTTCACACAGGTGTGTCATTGCTGTACATTGACCATGCATTGCTTCTGTGGTATTGCAAAGGCAAAGACAAATGCTTCCAGCCATCCATTGCACTAATGGATTGGTCATCAGCTGGCTGTCTATGTCCCGCATCAATATAGACCAAAGTACAGAGGGTTAGGCTATGCTATTGTGCACCTACCTGATGCATCAGAAGGTGCGAGGCCCTTGCTAAATTCTGTGCACAGACTTTGAGATCTATGCTTTAGACTGTATCTAAACCTGCTCCAACATGGACTGACATTCTGGCCTACTTTCAGCCGATGCGACTTGTCTGTCGCTGAACAGTCGCTTTTTATGTATTCAGCACCTATGTATAATGTTGTAAAAATGCTCTAGAAGCTAAAGTCGCAGAAATGTCACACATATTTGGCCTGCAACTTTCTGTGCGACAAATTCAGACAGGAAAAATCAGTATAAATCCTTAGAAAATTATCCCCCAGTGTCTCCATCTGCTGGCGGTATTGAATAAGCATTGCTGCACTGATGGGGTATGCATTAGACGAAAAAAAAGAAGAAAAAGAAGAATAATACGCCCAGAAAAGAGGCGAAAAGGAGAAAAACGTAAAAAAACGTGAAAAAAAAGTAAGAGGAAGAGAAGGGAAAAAAAGGTGGAAATGGGTTTAAAAGTGATTTCGGCGGAGAAATATATATATATATATATATATATATATATATATATATATATATATATATATACGCGCACACACACACATATATATAAACGTATTCTCCGTTGAGATATTGCAGCCGCTGCTGTGTCCAGGCCCAGGAGCCTTAGCACTGTGCTGTGATGTCACTCAATACCACTGACATCACTAGGTGTAAACAACATCTCTCCTTTGCTGTGTATGTGACTATGGAGCTGTTTGGTGATGTCGTCTATTATGGCCTTCATAGAAGCAACAGGAGATTGTTGCATCCATCTAGAACCCTCAGAACTACAGTGCTATGATGTCACTCACTTCCACAGGCCTTGCAGAGTGTAAACAACAACAACCCAGCTTTGTTGTGTATGTAACCATAGGGATTTGTGATGTCACCTAGAACCTTCACAGCAGCGACAGCTTTATGAGGAGCATCAGCACTGCTCTGCCTGAGCAGAACCATCACCGCCATAGGTTGTCAAATAACCCGGGTTTAACCCACACAGGTAAGTCCAATGGGGTGCAGGCATGTCCTCTATGCTTACAGCTTCCCGTGGGTGTTGGTTTGATACCGTTTGGGGACAGCCAAGGAGGCATCTGCAGGCAACAAAGGTAGGTGTGTGCTTGTGTGTGTGTTTCCTATGCAGATCCTAAGCCCAGTGTCACATGCAAGTAGGAGGAGTAAGAAGGGTTCCTGGCAAATCCGGGTTATGGATTGCATTTAAAAAGGCCCCGTGGGAGTGCAATGGGCCCCTGTCTTGCTGCTTAGCAATAATGGTATGGGTTTAGGTTCTGCTGTGTGTACTGGTGGTTGACTGCCCCCCAGCCCAGAGTGTGCATGGAAAATTGTCTGGCAGCCTCCCTGACAGCAAGCAGTGATAGTGCCCATGAAGGGGACCTTGTTGGGCCCGCCCCTTTCACGGTTATCGCTTCTCGGCCTTTTGGCTAAGATCAAGTGTAGTATCTGTTCTTATCAGTTTAATATCTGATACGTCCCCTATCTGGGGACCATATATTAAATGGATTTTTGAGAACGGGGGCCGATTTCGAAGCTTGCTTCCGTCGCCCTATGCATTGACCCGATATGGCAGTATCTTCGGGTACAGTGCACCACCCCCTTACAGGGTTAAAAAGAAAGATTCCTACTTTCATTGCTACCTGCTTGCTGGCTAGCCAGCTAGCCAGCCCTGTGGGCCTTGCTGCTGCTGCTGCTGCAGCCAAAAAACAAAAGGTGGTGCTGCTGCTGCTTCTGCTTCTGCTTGTGTCTGGCCGCTGTTGGAGCGTCCAGGCACAGGACTTCTGCTGCTGCTGACTACATGGCCTCCTTAATTGGATCATTTGAGTAGCCAGCACACCTGTGCAGGTAGGGCATGACATGATAGGCAGCTGCCTTGATAGCGGGTGGGTGCTGAATGTTCCTAATTGACAAAATAAGATTAATGCTTATGAAGAAATATAAAATCTCATCCCTTCCCCAATATCGCGCCACACCCCTACCCCTTAATTCCCTGGTTGAACTTGATGGACATATGTCTTTTTTCGACCGTACTAACTATGTAACTATGTAACATAACATGGGGGGGGGGGGTCTCCTGACTGTTCACACAGGTGTGTCATTGCTGTACATTGACCATGCATTGTTTCTGTGGTATTGCAAAGGCAAAGACAAATGCTTCCAGCCATCCATTGCACTAATGGATTGGTCATCAGCTGGCTGTCTATGTCCCGCATCAATATAGACCAAAGTACAGAGGGTTAGGCTATGCTATTGTGCACCTACCTGATGCATCAGAAGGTGCGAGGCCCTTGCTAAATTCTGTGCACAGACTTTGAGATCTATGCTTTAGACTGTATCTAAACCTGCTCCAACATGGACTGACATTCTGGCCTACTTTCAGCCGATGCGACTTGTCTGTCGCTGAACAGTCGCTTTTTATGTATTCAGCACCTATGTATAATGTTGTAAAAATGCTCTAGAAGCTAAAGTCGCAGAAATGTCACACATATTTGGCCTGCAACTTTCTGTGCGACAAATTCAGACAGGAAAAATCAGTATAAATCCTTAGAAAATTATCCCCCAGTGTCTCCATCTGCTGGCGGTATTGAATAAGCATTGCTGCACTGATGGGGTATGCATTAGACGAAAAAAAAGAAGAAAAAGAAGAATAATACGCCCAGAAAAGAGGCGAAAAGGAGAAAAACGTAAAAAAACTTGAAAAAAAAGTAAGAGGAAGAGAAGGGAAAAAAAGGTGGAAATGGGTTTAAAAGTGATTTCGGCGGAGAAATATATATATATATATATATATATATATATATATATATATACGCGCACACACACACATATATATAAACGTATTCTCCGTTGAGATATTGCAGCCGCTGCTGTGTCCAGGCCCAGGAGCCTTAGCACTGTGCTGTGATGTCACTCAATACCACTGACATCACTAGGTGTAAACAACATCTCTCCTTTGCTGTGTATGTGACTATGGAGCTGTTTGGTGATGTCGTCTATTATGGCCTTCATAGAAGCAACAGGAGATTGTTGCATCCATCTAGAACCCTCAGAACTACAGTGCTATGATGTCACTCACTTCCACAGGCCTTGCAGAGTGTAAACAACAACAACCCAGCTTTGTTGTGTATGTAACCATAGGGATTTGTGATGTCACCTAGAACCTTCACAGCAGCGACAGCTTTATGAGGAGCATCAGCACTGCTCTGCCTGAGCAGAACCATCACCGCCATAGGTTGTCAAATAACCCGGGTTTAACCCACACAGGTAAGTCCAATGGGGTGCAGGCATGTCCTCTATGCTTACAGCTTCCCGTGGGTGTTGGTTTGATACCGTTTGGGGACAGCCAAGGAGGCATCTGCAGGCAACAAAGGTAGGTGTGTGCTTGTGTGTGTGTTTCCTATGCAGATCCTAAGCCCAGTGTCACATGCAAGTAGGAGGAGTAAGAAGGGTTCCTGGCAAATCCGGGTTATGGATTGCATTTAAAAAGGCCCCGTGGGAGTGCAATGGGCCCCTGTCTTGCTGCTTAGCAATAATGGTATGGGTTTAGGTTCTGCTGTGTGTACTGGTGGTTGACTGCCCCCCAGCCCAGAGTGTGCATGGAAAATTGTCTGGCAGCCTCCCTGACAGCAAGCAGTGATAGTGCCCATGAAGGGGACCTTGTTGGGCCCGCCCCTTTCACGGTTATCGCTTCTCGGCCTTTTGGCTAAGATCAAGTGTAGTATCTGTTCTTATCAGTTTAATATCTGATACGTCCCCTATCTGGGGACCATATATTAAATGGATTTTTGAGAACGGGGGCCGATTTCGAAGCTTGCTTCCGTCGCCCTATGCATTGACCCGATATGGCAGTATCTTCGGGTACAGTGCACCACCCCCTTACAGGGTTAAAAAGAAAGATTCCTACTTTCATTGCTACCTGCTTGCTGGCTAGCCAGCTAGCCAGCCCTGTGGGCCTTGCTGCTGCTGCAGCCAAAAAACAAAAGGTGGTGCTGCTGCTGCTTCTGCTTCTGCTTGTGTCTGGCCGCTGTTGGAGCGTCCAGGCACAGGACTTCTGCTGCTGCTGACTAAATGGCCTCCTTAATTGGATCATTTGAGTAGCCAGCACACCTGTGCAGGTAGGGCATGACATGATAGGCAGCTGCCTTGATAGCGGGTGGGTGCTGAATGTTCCTAATTGACAAAATAAGATTAATGCTTATGAAGAAATATAAAATCTCATCCCTTCCCCAATATCGCGCCACACCCCTACCCCTTAATTCCCTGGTTGAACTTGATGGACATATGTCTTTTTTCGACCGTACTAACTATGTAACTATGTAACATAACATGGGGGGGGGGGTCTCCTGGCTGTTCACACAGGTGTGTCATTGCTGTACATTGACCATGCATTGCTTCTGTGGTATTGCAAAGGCAAAGACAAATGCTTCCAGCCATCCATTGCACTAATGGATTGGTCATCAGCTGGCTGTCTATGTCCCGCATCAATATAGACCAAAGTACAGAGGGTTAGGCTATGCTATTGTGCACCTACCTGATGCATCAGAAGGTGCGAGGCCCTTGCTAAATTCTGTGCACAGACTTTGAGATCTATGCTTTAGACTGTATCTAAACCTGCTCCAACATGGACTGACATTCTGGCCTACTTTCAGCCGATGCGACTTGTCTGTCGCTGAACAGTCGCTTTTTATGTATTCAGCACCTATGTATAATGTTGTAAAAATGCTCTAGAAGCTAAAGTCGCAGAAATGTCACACATATTTGGCCTGCAACTTTCTGTGCGACAAATTCAGACAGGAAAAATCAGTATAAATCCTTAGAAAATTATCCCCCAGTGTCTCCATCTGCTGGCGGTATTGAATAAGCATTGCTGCACTGATGGGGTATGCATTAGACGAAAAAAAAGAAGAAAAAGAAGAATAATACGCCCAGAAAAGAGGCGAAAAGGAGAAAAACGTAAAAAAACGTGAAAAAAAAGTAAGAGGAAGAGAAGGGAAAAAAAGGTGGAAATGGGTTTAAAAGTGATTTCGGCGGAGAAATATATATATATATATATATATATATATATATATATATATATATACGCGCACACACACACATATATATAAACGTATTCTCCGTTGAGATATTGCAGCCGCTGCTGTGTCCAGGCCCAGGAGCCTTAGCACTGTGCTGTGATGTCACTCAATACCACTGACATCACTAGGTGTAAACAACATCTCTCCTTTGCTGTGTATGTGACTATGGAGCTGTTTGGTGATGTCGTCTATTATGGCCTTCATAGAAGCAACAGGAGATTGTTGCATCCATCTAGAACCCTCAGAACTACAGTGCTATGATGTCACTCACTTCCACAGGCCTTGCAGAGTGTAAACAACAACAACCCAGCTTTGTTGTGTATGTAACCATAGGGATGTGTGATGTCACCTAGAACCTTCACAGCAGCGACAGCTTTATGAGGAGCATCAGCACTGCTCTGCCTGAGCAGAACCATCACCGCCATAGGTTGTCAAATAACCCGGGTTTAACCCACACAGGTAAGTCCAATGGGGTGCAGGCATGTCCTCTATGCTTACAGCTTCCCGTGGGTGTTGGTTTGATACCGTTTGGGGACAGCCAAGGAGGCATCTGCAGGCAACAAAGGTAGGTGTGTGCTTGTGTGTGTGTTTCCTATGCAGATCCTAAGCCCAGTGTCACATGCAAGTAGGAGGAGTAAGAAGGGTTCCTGGCAAATCCGGGTTATGGATTGCATTTAAAAAGGCCCCGTGGGAGTGCAATGGGCCCCTGTCTTGCTGCTTAGCAATAATGGTATGGGTTTAGGTTCTGCTGTGTGTACTGGTGGTTGACTGCCCCCCAGCCCAGAGTGTGCATGGAAAATTGTCTGGCAGCCTCCCTGACAGCAAGCAGTGATAGTGCCCATGAAGGGGACCTTGTTGGGCCCGCCCCTTTCACGGTTATCGCTTCTCGGCCTTTTGGCTAAGATCAAGTGTAGTATCTGTTCTTATCAGTTTAATATCTGATACGTCCCCTATCTGGGGACCATATATTAAATGGATTTTTGAGAACGGGGGCCGATTTCGAAGCTTGCTTCCGTCGCCCTATGCATTGACCCGATATGGCAGTATCTTCGGGTACAGTGCACCACCCCCTTACAGGGTTAAAAAGAAAGATTCCTACTTTCATTGCTACCTGCTTGCTGGCTAGCCAGCTAGCCAGCCCTGTGGGCCTTGCTGCTGCTGCAGCCAAAAAACAAAAGGTGGTGCTGCTGCTGCTTCTGCTTCTGCTTGTGTCTGGCCACTGTTGGAGCGTCCAGGCACAGGACTTCTGCTGCTGCTGACTAAATGGCCTCCTTAATTGGATCATTTGAGTAGCCAGCACACCTGTGCAGGTAGGGCATGACATGATAGGCAGCTGCCTTGATAGCGGGTGGGTGCTGAATGTTCCTAATTGACAAAATAAGATTAATGCTTATGAAGAAATATAAAATCTCATCCCTTCCCCAATATCGCGCCACACCCCTACCCCTTAATTCCCTGGTTGAACTTGATGGACATATGTCTTTTTTCGACCGTACTAACTATGTAACTATGTAACATAACATGGGGGGGGGGGTCTCCTGGCTGTTCACACAGGTGTGTCATTGCTGTACATTGACCATGCATTGCTTCTGTGGTATTGCAAAGGCAAAGACAAATGCTTCCAGCCATCCATTGCACTAATGGATTGGTCATCAGCTGGCTGTCTATGTCCCGCATCAATATAGACCAAAGTACAGAGGGTTAGGCTATGCTATTGTGCACCTACCTGATGCATCAGAAGGTGCGAGGCCCTTGCTAAATTCTGTGCACAGACTTTGAGATCTATGCTTTAGACTGTATCTAAACCTGCTCCAACATGGACTGACATTCTGGCCTACTTTCAGCCGATGCGACTTGTCTGTCGCTGAACAGTCGCTTTTTATGTATTCAGCACCTATGTATAATGTTGTAAAAATGCTCTAGAAGCTAAAGTCGCAGAAATGTCACACATATTTGGCCTGCAACTTTCTGTGCGACAAATTCAGACAGGAAAAATCAGTATAAATCCTTAGAAAATTATCCCCCAGTGTCTCCATCTGCTGGCGGTATTGAATAAGCATTGCTGCACTGATGGGGTATGCATTAGACGAAAAAAAAGAAGAAAAAGAAGAATAATACGCCCAGAAAAGAGGCGAAAAGGAGAAAAACGTAAAAAAACGTGAAAAAAAAGTAAGAGGAAGAGAAGGGAAAAAAAGGTGGAAATGGGTTTAAAAGTGATTTCGGCGGAGAAATATATATATATATATATATATATATATATATATATATATATACGCGCACACACACACATATATATAAACGTATTCTCCGTTGAGATATTGCAGCCGCTGCTGTGTCCAGGCCCAGGAGCCTTAGCACTGTGCTGTGATGTCACTCAATACCACTGACATCACTAGGTGTAAACAACATCTCTCCTTTGCTGTGTATGTGACTATGGAGCTGTTTGGTGATGTCGTCTATTATGGCCTTCATAGAAGCAACAGGAGATTGTTGCATCCATCTAGAACCCTCAGAACTACAGTGCTATGATGTCACTCACTTCCACAGGCCTTGCAGAGTGTAAACAACAACAACCCAGCTTTGTTGTGTATGTAACCATAGGGATTTGTGATGTCACCTAGAACCTTCACAGCAGCGACAGCTTTATGAGGAGCATCAGCACTGCTCTGCCTGAGCAGAACCATCACCGCCATAGGTTGTCAAATAACCCGGGTTTAACCCACACAGGTAAGTCCAATGGGGTGCAGGCATGTCCTCTATGCTTACAGCTTCCCGTGGGTGTTGGTTTGATACCGTTTGGGGACAGCCAAGGAGGCATCTGCAGGCAACAAAGGTAGGTGTGTGCTTGTGTGTGTGTTTCCTATGCAGATCCTAAGCCCAGTGTCACATGCAAGTAGGAGGAGTAAGAAGGGTTCCTGGCAAATCCGGGTTATGGATTGCATTTAAAAAGGCCCCGTGGGAGTGCAATGGGCCCCTGTCTTGCTGCTTAGCAATAATGGTATGGGTTTAGGTTCTGCTGTGTGTACTGGTGGTTGACTGCCCCCCAGCCCAGAGTGTGCATGGAAAATTGTCTGGCAGCCTCCCTGACAGCAAGCAGTGATAGTGCCCATGAAGGGGACCTTGTTGGGCCCGCCCCTTTCACGGTTATCGCTTCTCGGCCTTTTGGCTAAGATCAAGTGTAGTATCTGTTCTTATCAGTTTAATATCTGATACGTCCCCTATCTGGGGACCATATATTAAATGGATTTTTGAGAACGGGGGCCGATTTCGAAGCTTGCTTCCGTCGCCCTATGCATTGACCCGATATGGCAGTATCTTCGGGTACAGTGCACCACCCCCTTACAGGGTTAAAAAGAAAGATTCCTACTTTCATTGCTACCTGCTTGCTGGCTAGCCAGCTAGCCAGCCCTGTGGGCCTTGCTGCTGCTGCTGCTGCAGCCAAAAAACAAAAGGTGGTGCTGCTGCTGCTTCTGCTTCTGCTTGTGTCTGGCCGCTGTTGGAGCGTCCAGGCACAGGACTTCTGCTGCTGCTGACTAAATGGCCTCCTTAATTGGATCATTTGAGTAGCCAGCACACCTGTGCAGGTAGGGCATGACATGATAGGCAGCTGCCTTGATAGCGGGTGGGTGCTGAATGTTCCTAATTGACAAAATAAGATTAATGCTTATGAAGAAATATAAAATCTCATCCCTTCCCCAATATCGCGCCACACCCCTACCCCTTAATTCCCTGGTTGAACTTGATGGACATATGTCTTTTTTCGACCGTACTAACTATGTAACTATGTAACATAACATGGGGGGGGGGGGTCTCCTGGCTGTTCACACAGGTGTGTCATTGCTGTACATTGACCATGCATTGCTTCTGTGGTATTGCAAAGGCAAAGACAAATGCTTCCAGCCATCCATTGCACTAATGGATTGGTCATCAGCTGGCTGTCTATGTCCCGCATCAATATAGACCAAAGTACAGAGGGTTAGGCTATGCTATTGTGCACCTACCTGATGCATCAGAAGGTGCGAGGCCCTTGCTAAATTCTGTGCACAGACTTTGAGATCTATGCTTTAGACTGTATCTAAACCTGCTCCAACATGGACTGACATTCTGGCCTACTTTCAGCCGATGCGACTTGTCTGTCGCTGAACAGTCGCTTTTTATGTATTCAGCACCTATGTATAATGTTGTAAAAATGCTCTAGAAGCTAAAGTCGCAGAAATGTCACACATATTTGGCCTGCAACTTTCTGTGCGACAAATTCAGACAGGAAAAATCAGTATAAATCCTTAGAAAATTATCCCCCAGTGTCTCCATCTGCTGGCGGTATTGAATAAGCATTGCTGCACTGATGGGGTATGCATTAGACGAAAAAAAAGAAGAAAAAGAAGAATAATACGCCCAGAAAAGAGGCGAAAAGGAGAAAAACGTAAAAAAACGTGAAAAAAAAGTAAGAGGAAGAGAAGGGAAAAAAAGGTGGAAATGGGTTTAAAAGTGATTTCGGCGGAGAAATATATATATATATATATATATATATATATATATATATATATATATACGCGCACACACACACATATATATAAACGTATTCTCCGTTGAGATATTGCAGCCGCTGCTGTGTCCAGGCCCAGGAGCCTTAGCACTGTGCTGTGATGTCACTCAATACCACTGACATCACTAGGTGTAAACAACATCTCTCCTTTGCTGTGTATGTGACTATGGAGCTGTTTGGTGATGTCGTCTATTATGGCCTTCATAGAAGCAACAGGAGATTGTTGCATCCATCTAGAACCCTCAGAACTACAGTGCTATGATGTCACTCACTTCCACAGGCCTTGCAGAGTGTAAACAACAACAACCCAGCTTTGTTGTGTATGTAACCATAGGGATTTGTGATGTCACCTAGAACCTTCACAGCAGCGACAGCTTTATGAGGAGCATCAGCACTGCTCTGCCTGAGCAGAACCATCACCGCCATAGGTTGTCAAATAACCCGGGTTTAACCCACACAGGTAAGTCCAATGGGGTGCAGGCATGTCCTCTATGCTTACAGCTTCCCGTGGGTGTTGGTTTGATACCGTTTGGGGACAGCCAAGGAGGCATCTGCAGGCAACAAAGGTAGGTGTGTGCTTGTGTGTGTGTTTCCTATGCAGATCCTAAGCCCAGTGTCACATGCAAGTAGGAGGAGTAAGAAGGGTTCCTGGCAAATCCGGGTTATGGATTGCATTTAAAAAGGCCCCGTGGGAGTGCAATGGGCCCCTGTCTTGCTGCTTAGCAATAATGGTATGGGTTTAGGTTCTGCTGTGTGTACTGGTGGTTGACTGCCCCCCAGCCCAGAGTGTGCATGGAAAATTGTCTGGCAGCCTCCCTGACAGCAAGCAGTGATAGTGCCCATGAAGGGGACCTTGTTGGGCCCGCCCCTTTCACGGTTATCGCTTCTCGGCCTTTTGGCTAAGATCA
>NW_026610037.1:10000-20094 GCF_029499605.1 Hyla sarda | reverse complement strand
CTGTTGGTTAAAAACATGTTTTCCAGTGGAGTACCCATTTAAGCAAATTCCATTCTAGACACAGCAGCAATGGCGTTTTCCAGGGTAAATAAAGTGGCTGTGTTTATTGCACCATTGAAAAGTACATGCAACGTTTCGGCAATAAAGTGGCTAAGTGTCTATTGCACCATTAAAAAGTACATGCAACGTTTCAGCCATTACGTGGCTAAGTGTTTATTGCTCCATTAAAAAGCACATGCAATGTTTTGGCCATTACGTGGCTAATTGTTTATTGCACCATTAAAAAGTGCATGCAACGTTTTGGTCTAAAGTGGCTAAGTGTCTATTGCACCATTGAAAAGTACAAGCAACGTTTCGGCCATCAGGCCACTTTGTTCACCCTGGAAACCGCCATTGGCCATTGCTGCTGTTTCTTTCTCTTGAATGGATTTAGCTGCAGATAGTTATACACAACCTACACATGAACTCGAGGGACCACGGCTTGTCAGTAAAGATGGCAAATCTCATGGCTGTCACCAGAATCTGTCTGCAAACTTATCTCTCTGGTCACAACTCACTTGCATATCCCGTCACCCAGAGGCGCTACTCCACACATAACAAACAAAGATGCCCCAAGCATTGCCACAAAGGATCCACCTGTAACACTCATGTTTCAGAAGACAGGAACCCTGGTGGATGTGGATCCGCTGGACTTGTGTGGCAGATATCTCGGATCGTACCAGGGAGCGGAGTCTAAGTTGCCGCTGGTTTTCACCAGAGCTTGCAGCAAAGCGTGATGGACTTGCTGCGGCAGGTGGCACCCAGGTCGTTACCCCTGGCACGGCTCGACCACACAGGCGGCTGAGGAGATGCGAGACACAGGAGGGATAAGGCAGCTTGTTGTCTGGATAGCAGAAGGTCAGGGCAGGCGGCACAGTAGCGTAGTCAAGATGTAGCATGAGGTCAATAGGCAGGCGACAGAGGAGCAAGGTCAAAGTCACCAAGCAAGGGATCTGATACAAGGCAAGGCAATACTGAGTAACGCTTTCTCTAAGGCACAAGGAAACAAAGATCCAGCAGGGGAGTGAGGAGGGTGGAGGAATTTATAAATGAGCCACAGGTGAATTACACTAATGAGCATACTGGCCCTTTGAATCTTAAAGCTCCAGCGCATGCGCCCTAGGGGACGGGGACACGCGCGCCGGAGCAGAGAGGCAGAGGCAGGAGAAACACCCGGAGAGTGATGGACTGGGGCTCGCATGCGGGCGCATCCCGCATCCCAGCCCTGTCGGCAGCAGCAGGTAAGGAGACCATGCGCTCACAGCCAGCTTGTGCGGCCGGAGCGCATAACATAACACCACCAAGGTATATACCACAGATCTCCTCCTTCCCATAGTGTTACCTAAAGAGATGAGCCATAAAATAATCAAGCTGCTCTCAAGAGCCACCTAGATTATAAAGCTGCGTTCACACGGCCGTCTAGACCCGTCCCCCGTTGTTCTCCCATCAAAAATAAAAAACGGAGAATAACGGATGCAAACAGATATTATCCATTTGTATCCATTTGGATCTGTTATTGTTCAGTTAATAAACCATGATCAGAAGTAAAAACGGATCAAAAAACGGATTGTAAAAATGGATGCAAATGGATGACTTTAAAGGGGTTCTCCGATGCTTACACATCTTATCCCCTATCCAAAGGATAGGGGATAAGATGCCTGATCGCGGGCGGCCTGCGCCGGCGTGTGACGTCACGCTCCGCCCCTCAATGCAAGCCTACGGGAGGGGGCGTGATAGCTATCACGCCCCCTCCCGTAGGTTTGCATTGCGGGGTGGAGCGTGACGTCACACGCCGGCGCAGGCGTGATGTCACACGCCGCCCGCCCTGTAGTCGCCCGTAATCAGTCCCGGAGCGAACACGCTCCGGGGAATGATTACAAACGGGGTGCCGCGTGCATGATCCCGGGGGTCCCCAGCGACGAGATTCCCGCGATCAGGCATCTTATCCTCTATCCTTTGGATAGGGGATAAGATGTTTAAGCTCCGGAGAACCCCTTTAAAGGCTCATCAGTTTTCCATAGACTTCAATGTTTAATTTACTGTATCAGTTTTTTCTGCCATCAAAAAAATGGAAATGAGTGCAGACGGGTACAAACGGATGTAAACGGATTGTACAAAGTATCCTATTGACATGAATGGGATTTTTTTTAAACTATTTTTGATCCGTTTACAGCCTGCAAGAATGGAACCGAAACGGGGATAAAAAAAACGGGTACAGACGGCCGTGTGAACGCACCCTTACCGCCAGAGATGCTCCCCAATAAGATCTCACCATAGAGTGCATCATGTCTCATCAGAGCATGCCCGCCACATTTAGGGTCGCCACCTTTATTGCAACAAAACATACAGTCCATGCTAATTTGCATAATTAATTATATATGCGTGACATCACAGGATACACATGTGCGCGGGAAATTTTGTGTATTCTGACCCCTATAACTTTTATATTTCTTCTTATATGGGACTGAATGAGGGCATGTTTTTTGCGCCCCCATCTGAAGTTTTAAACAGAGCCATTTTTGTTTTGATGTGACTTTTTGATCGCTTTTTTTTTATAATTAAATTCGGGAGTTGCAGTTTGTTATTAAAAACAACTCCCAGCATGCCCTGATACAGCCTGGGGCTCAGCAGCTGACCCAAATGAAAACTACAACTCCCAGCATGTTGGACTATATAGTAGTATGTAGTATCAGTGTTTCTTTTTTTTTTTTTTGGGGGGGGGGGGGGGCGCTTTCTCACATTTACTGAAATTCAGGGCATGCTGGGAGTTGTAGTTGTATACAATATAGAGACACACGTTAGGGCAGAAGGCCCCAACCTATGACTCTCCAGTTGTTGCAAAACTACAACTCCCAGCATTTCTTCACTGTCATGGCATTCTGGGAGTTGTAGTTTTGCACCATATTAAGAGACAAATATTAGGGCAGTGGTCCTCTAGGTGTTAAACCTTGTGCACCTCATTTTTCTACGTATGGTCTCAACTTTTTTTTGAGTTTTTTTTTTCTCAATAAGTTGCAATGATAAATTCCAAACCACTGCATTTGCAAAGACAGCTTTGACTGTCTACTGTGATTTCTTAGCAATTTGCTGTGTGGTGAAAAGGCGCAAAAAAAAAAAAACAGGCGCACACAACGCTTGTGCGACTTTTTCTGCACCTTTTCACTGCAAAAAAAAAAAAACAACATCAATGCCTTCATAAATTCCCTTCATGATTTCTAGGCTGTGTTCTGTTGTGATGATGTCACAGTGGTGTTTATATCTATTTGTAGGCTGTGTTCTGTTGTGATGATGTCACTGTGGTGTTTATATCTATTTCTAGGCTGTGTTCTGTGGTTATGATGTCATAGTGGTGTTTATATCTATTTCTAGGCTGTGTTCTGTTGTGATGATGTCACAGTGGTGTTTATATCTATTTGTAGGCTGTGTTCTGTTGTGATGATGTCACTGTGGTGTTTGTATTTATTCCTAGGCTGTGTTCTGTTGTGATGATGTCACAGTGGTGTTTGTATTTATTTCTAGGCTGTGTTCTGTGGTGATGATGTCACAGCGGTGTTTATATTTATTTCTAGGCTGTGTTCTGTGGTGATGATGTCACAGTGGTGTTTATATTTATTTCTAGGCTGTGTTCTGTTGTGATGATGTCACTGTGGTGTTTGTATTTATTTCTAGGCTGTGTTCTGTTGTGATGATGTCACAGTGGTGTTTGTATTTATTTCTAGGCTGTGTTCTGTTGTGATGATGTCACTGTGGTGTTTGTATTTATTTCTAGGCTGTGTTCTGTGGTGATGATGTCACAGTGGTGTTTGTATCTATTTCTAGGCTGTGTTCTGTTGTGGTGATGTCACAGTGGTGTTTGTATTTATTTCTAGGCTGTGTTCTGTTGTGATGATGTCACAGTGGTGTTTATATCTATTTCTAGGCTGTGTTCTGTGGTGATGATGTCACAGCGGTGTTTGTATTTATTTCTAGGCTGTGTTCTGTTGTGATGATGTCACAGTGGTGTTTGTATTTATTTCTAGGCTGTGTTCTGTTGTGATGATGTCACAGTGGTGTTTATATCTATTTCTAGGCTGTGTTCTGTTGTGATGATGTCACAGTGGTGTTTATATCTATTTCTAGGCTGTGTTCTGTGGTGATGATGTCACAGTGGTGTTTATAACTATTTCTAGGCTGTGTTCTGTTGTGATGATGTCACAGTGGTGTTTATATTTATTTCTAGGCTGTGTTCTGTTGTAATGATGTCACAGTGGCGTTTATATTTATTTCTAGGCTGTGTTCTGTGGTGATGATGTCACAGTGGTGTTTTATCTATTTCTAGGCTGTGTTCTGTTGTGATGATGTCACAGCGTGTTTATATCTATTTCTAGGCTGTGTTATGTTGTGATGATGTCACAGTGGTGTTTATATCTATTTCTAGGCTGTGTTATGTTGTGATGATGTCACAGTGGTGTTTATATCTATTTCTAGGCTGTGTTATGTTGTGATGATGTCACAGTGGTGTTTATATCTATTTCTAGGCTGTGTTCTGTGGTGATGATGTCACAGTGGTGTTTATATCTATTTCAAGGCTGTGTTCTGTGGTGATGATGTCACAGCGGTGTTTGTATCTATTTCTATGCTGTGTTCTGTTGTGATGATGTCACATTGGTGTTTATATCTATTTCTAGGCTGTGTTCTGTTGTGATGATGTCACAGCGGTGTTTATATCTATTTCTAGGCTGTGTTCTGTGGTGATGATGTCACAGTGGCGTTTACATTTATTTCTAGGCTGTGTTCTGTGGTGATGATGTCACAGTGGTGTTTATATCTATTTCTAGGCTGTGTTCTGTTGTGATGATGTCACAGTGGTGTTTATATCTATTTCTAGGCTGTGTTCTGTGGTGACGATGTCACAGCAGTGTTTGTATCTATTTCTAGGCTGTGTTCTGTTGTGATGATGTCACAGTGGCGTTTATATATATATTTCTAGGCTGTGTTCTGTTGTGATGATGTCACAGTGGTGTTTATATATATTTCTAGGCTGTGTTCTGTTGTGATGATGTCACAGTGGTGTTTATATTTATTTCTATGCTTTGTTCTGTGGTGATGATGTCACAGTGGTGTTATCTATTTCTAGGCTGTGTTCTGTGGTGATGATGTCACAGTGGTGTTTATATATATATTTCTAGGCTGTGTTCTGTTGTGATGATGTCACTGTGGTGTTTTATCTATTTCTAGGCTGTGTTCTGTGGTGATGATGTCACAGTGGTGTTTATATATATTTCTAGGCTGTGTTCTGTTGTGATGATGTCACTGTGGTGTTTTATCTATTTCTAGGCTGTGTTCTGTGGTGATGATGTCACAGCGGTGTTTATATCTATTTCTAGGCTGTGTTCTGTTGTGATGATGTCACAGTGGTGTTTGTATCTATTTCTAGGCTGTGTTCTGTTGTGATGATGTCACAGCGGTGTTTATATCTATTTCTAGGCTGTGTTCTGTTGTGATGATGTCACAGTGGTGTTTGTATCTATTTCTAGGCTGTGTTCTGTTGTGATGATGTCACAGCGGTGTTTGTATCTATTTCTAGGCTGTGTTCTGTTGTGATGATGTCACAGTGGTGTTTATATCTATTTCTAGGCTGTGTTCTGTTGTGATGATGTCACAGTGGTGTTTATATTTATTTCTATGCTGTGTTCTGTTGTGATGATGTCACATTGGTGTTTATATCTATTTCTAGGCTGTGTTCTGTTGTGATGATGTCACAGTGGTGTTTATATTTATTTCTAGGCTGTGTTCTGTTGTGATGATGTCACAGTGGTGTTTGTATTTCTTTCTATGCTGTGTTCTGTTGTGATGATGTCACATTGGTGTTTATATCTATTTCTAGGCTGTGTTCTGTTGTGATGATGTCACAGTGGTGTTTGTATCTATTTCTAGGCTGTGTTCTGTTGTGATGATGTCACAACGGTGTTTATATCTATTTCTAGGCTGTGTTCTGTTGTGATGATGTCACAGTGGTGTTTGTATCTATTTCTAGGCTGTGTTCTGTTGTGATGATGTCATAGCGGTGTTTGTATCTATTTCTAGGCTGTGTTCTGTTGTGATGATGTCACAGTGGTGTTTATATCTATTTCTAGGCTGTGTTCTGTTGTGATGATGTCACAGTGGTGTTTGTATTTCTTTCTATGCTGTGTTCTGTTGTGATGATGTCACATTGGTGTTTACATCTATTTCTAGGCTGTGTTCTGTTGTGATGATGTCACAGTGGTGTTTGTATCTATTTCTAGGCTGTGTTCTGTTGTGATGATGTCACAACGGTGTTTATATCTATTTCTAGGCTGTGTTCTGTTGTGATGATGTCACAGTGGTGTTTGTATCTATTTCTAGGCTGTGTTCTGTTGTGATGATGTCATAGCGGTGTTTGTATCTATTTCTAGGCTGTGTTCTGTTGTGATGATGTCACAACGGTGTTTATATCTATTTCTAGGCTGTGTTCTGTTGTGATGATGTCACAGTGGTGTTTGTATCTATTTCTAGGCTGTGTTCTGTTGTGATGATGTCATAGCGGTGTTTGTATCTATTTCTAGGCTGTGTTCTGTTGTGATGATGTCACAGTGGTGTTTATATCTATTTCTAGGCTGTGTTCTGTTGTGATGATGTCACAACGGTGTTTATATCTATTTCTAGGCTGTGTTCTGTTGTGATGATGTCACAGTGGTGTTTGTATCTATTTCTAGGCTGTGTTCTGTTGTGATGATGTCATAGCGGTGTTTGTATCTATTTCTAGGCTGTGTTCTGTTGTGATGATGTCACAACGGTGTTTATATCTATTTCTAGGCTGTGTTCTGTTGTGATGATGTCACAGTGGTGTTTGTATCTATTTCTAGGCTGTGTTCTGTTGTGATGATGTCATAGCGGTGTTTGTATCTATTTCTAGGCTGTGTTCTGTTGTGATGATGTCACAGTGGTGTTTATATCTATTTCTAGGCTGTGTTCTGTTGTGATGATGTCACAGTGGTGTTTGTATTTCTTTCTATGCTGTGTTCTGTTGTGATGATGTCACATTGGTGTTTATATCTATTTCTAGGCTGTGTTCTGTTGTGATGATGTCACAGTGGTGTTTGTATCTATTTCTAGGCTGTGTTCTGTTGTGATGATGTCACAACGGTGTTTATATCTATTTCTAGGCTGTGTTCTGTTGTGATGATGTCACAGTGGTGTTTGTATCTATTTCTAGGCTGTGTTCTGTTGTGATGATGTCATAGCGGTGTTTGTATCTATTTCTAGGCTGTGTTCTGTTGTGATGATGTCACAGTGGTGTTTATATCTATTTCTAGGCTGTGTTCTGTTGTGATGATGTCACAGTGGTGTTTGTATTTATTTCTATGCTGTGTTCTGTTGTGATGATGTCACATTGGTGTTTCTATCTATTTCTAGGCTGTGTTCTGTGGTGATGTCACAGTGGTGTTTATATCTATTTCTAGGCTGTGTTCTGTTGTGATGATGTCACAGTGGTGTTTTATCTATTTCTATGCTGTGTTCTGTTGTGATGATGTCACAACGGTGTTTGTATTTATTTCTAGGCTGTGTTCTGTTGTGATGATGTCACAGTGGTGTTTATATCTATTTCTAGGCTGTGTTCTGTTGTGATGATGTCACAGTGGTGTTTATATCTATTTCTAAGCTGTATTCTGTGGTGATGATGTCACAGTGGTGTTTATATCTATTTCTAGGCTGTATTCTGTGGTGATGATGTCACAGTGGTGTTTATATCTATTTCTAGGCTGTGTTCTGTTGTGATGATGTCACAGTGGTGTTTATATCTATTTCTATGCTGTGTTCTGTTGTGATGATGTCACAGTGGTGTTTATATCTATTTCTATGCTGTGTTCTGTTGTTATGATGTCACAGTGGTGTTTATATCTATTTCTAGGCTGTGTTCTGTTGTGATGATGTCACAGTGGAGTTTATATTTATTTCTAGGCTGTGTTTTGTTGTGATGATGTCACAGTGGTGTTTGTATTTATTTCTAGGCTGTGTTCTGTGGTAATGATGTCACAGTGGTGTTTATATCTATTTCTATGCTGTGTTCTGTTGTGATGATGTGTCACGATTCGGCTGGCTGGAGGTGGATCCTCTGTGCCAGAGAGGGATTGGCGTGGACCGTGACGGTGGACCGGTTCTAAATGCTACTGGTATTCACCAGAGCCCGCCGCAAAGCGGGATGGTCTTGCAGCGGCTCAACCTCTCTGACTGCTGAGAAGGCGTGGGACAGAAGGACTAGACAGAGGCAAGGTCAGACGTAGCAGAAGGTCGGGGCAGGCGGCAAGGTTCGTAGTCAAAGAGGATAGCAGGAGATCTGGAACACAGGCTTTGGACAACACTAAACGCTTTCACTGGCACAAGGCAACAAGATCCGGCAAGGAAGTGCAGGGGAAGTGAGGTAATATAGCCAGGGAGCAGGTGGAAGCTAATTAGGCTGATTGGGCCAGGCACCAATCATTGGTGCACTGGCCCTTTAAATCTCAGAGAGCTGACGCGCGCGCGCCCTAAGGAGCGGAACCGCGCGCGCCAGGACATGATAGCCGGGGGCTGGGACAGGTGAGTGACTTGGGATGCGAATCGCGAGCGGGCGCGTCCCGCTATGCGAATCGCATCCCCGCCGGCAGTGTCAGTGCAGCGCTCCCGGTCAGCGGGTCTGACCGGGGCGCTGCAGAGAGAAAAACGCCGCGAGCGCTCCGGGGAGGAGCAGGGACCAGGAGCGCTCGGCGTAACATGATGTCACAGTGGTGTTTTATCTATTTCTAGGCTGTGTTCTGTTGTGATGATGTCACAGTGGTGTTTATATCTATTTCTAGGCTGTGTTCTGTTGTGATGATGTCACAGTGGTATTTAAATTTATTTCTAGGCTGTGTTCTGTTGTGATGATGTCACAGTGGTGTTTATATTTATTTCTAGGCTGTATTCTGTGGTGATGATGTCACAGTGGTGTTTATATCTATTTCTAGGCTGTGTTCTGTTGTGATGATGTCACAGCGGTGTTTATATTTATTTCTAGGCTGTATTCTGTGGTGATAATGTCACAGTGGTGTTTATATCTATTTCTAGGCTGTGTTCTGTTGTGATGATGTCACAGTGGTGTTTGTATTTATTTCTAGGCTGTATTCTGTGGTGATGATGTCACAGTGGTGTTTATATCTATTTCTAGGCTGTGTTCTGTTGTGATGATGTCACAGCGGTGTTTATATTTATTTCTAGGCTGTGTTCTGTTGTGATGATGTCACAGCGGTGTTTATATTTATTTCTAGGCTGTGTTCTGTTGTGATGATGTCACAGTGGTGTTAATATTTATTTCTAGGGTGTGTTCTGTTGTTATGATGTCACAGTGGTGTTTTATCTATTTCTATGCTGTGTTCTGTTGTGATGATGTCACAGTGGTGTTTATATTTATTTCTAGGCTGTGTTCTGTTGTGATGATGTCACAGTGGTGTTTTATCTATTTCTAGGCTGTGTTTTGTTGTGATGATGTCACAGTGGTGTTTGTATTTATTTCTAGGCTGTGTTCTGTTGTGATGATGTCACAGTTGTGTTTATATCTATTTCTAGGCTGTGTTCTGTTGTGATGATGTCACAGCGGTGTTTATATTTATTTCTAGGCTGTGTTCTGTTGTGATGATGTCACAGCGGTGTTTATATTTATTTCTAGGCTGTGTTCTGTTGTGATGATGTCACAGCAGTGTTTATATTTATTTCTAGGCTGTGTTCTGTGGTGATGATGTCACAGTGGTGTTTGTATCTATTTCTAGGCTGTGTTCTGTTGTGATTATGTCACAGTGGTGTTTATATCTATTTCTAGGCTGTGTTCTGTTGTGATGATGTCACAGTGGTGTTTATATCTTTTTCTAGGCTGTGTTCTGTTGTGATGATGTCACAGTGGTGTTTGTATTTATTTCTAGGCTGTGTTCTGTGGTGATGATGTCACAGTGGTATTTGTATTTATTTCTAGGCTGTGTTCTGCTGTGATGATGTCACAGTGGTGTTTGTATTTATTTCTAGGCTGTATTCTTTTGTGATGA
>NW_026610037.1:0-5000 GCF_029499605.1 Hyla sarda | reverse complement strand
ACTAGGCTCCAAACCTGCAGCTCCACAAGCAGGAAACACCCACTAGGCTACAAACCTGCAGCTCTACAAGCATGGAACACCCACTAGGCTCAAAACCTGCAGCTCCACAAGCAGGGACCACCCACTAGGCTCCAAACCTGCAGCTTCACAAGCAGGGAACACCCACTAGGCTCCAAACCTGTAGCTCCACAAGTAGGGTTGCCACCTGGCCAGTATTTTACCGGCACGGACGGTATTTTGGCCACCCTTCCGGTATTTTTATATTAACAATACCGGCTATGCAATGGCCGGTATTTATCCAACCAATCCTCCAACACCCAGAATGTTGCACCATATACTATACTAGTGTTTCCCAACCAGAGCACTTCCAGCTGTTGGAAAACTACAACTCTCAGCATGCCCGGACAGCCAACGGCTGTCCGGGCATGCTGGGAGTTGTAGTTTTGCAACAGCTGGGGGACCCTTGGTTGGGAAACACTGACGTATACTATATACTACTATATAGTCCAACATGCTAAGAGTTGTAGTTTTGCAACAGCTGGAGGGACCCCTGGTTAGGAAACACTGACCTATACTACATACTACTATATAGTCCAACATGCTAGGAGTTGTAGTTTTGCAACAGCTGGAGGGACCCGTGGTTGGGAAACACTGACCTGACAGCTGTCACGCCCCCTCACATAGGCTTGCATTCAGGGGGCGGAGCGTGACGTCACACGGGGTGGGGCCGTGACGTCACAATGCTCCGGCCCCCGTGATCACCAGCAATCAGACCCGGAGCGAACGTGCTCCAGGGACTGATTCTAACGGGTTGCTGCATGCAAGATCACGGGGGTCCCCAGCGGCGGGACCCCCGCGATCAGGCATCTTATCACCTATCCTTGGGATAACCGCAATGTTATTCAGACAATTTTCTGAGATCAAGAAATAACGCCCTGTGAGAAATGTACCGGCGATGAGTGGGAAATCTAGATGTTTATCCACTTGCTAATACCAGTAATAATTTAATTCATCTCGATGTGACCTTCCAGAAGCATGACCACCTCTGCTCGGCTGGCGTCAGCCCCTGCTTGGTGTGAATAGCTCTCGAGCTATATCCATGATTAGGTTTCCCTAAGGACATAACCTGCTCAGCTGATATGTAAACAGCTCCACAGAGGAGACCTTAAATGTCAATGTATCTATGCTGTGTCTATAGAAAGACAAAAACAGATAAGGAATTGCAAATTTGCTCACCAAGATCTCTGCTTGCAATTAAAGGGGTACTCCACCCTTAGGCATCTTATCCCCTATAGAAAGGATATGATGGGGACCCCCGCAATCTCGACTACGGCACCCCAGACATCCGTTGCACAAAGCAAATTTGGCTTCATGCCGGATGACTGGCGATGCGGAGGCTCATGACGTCACGGTCACGCCCCGCTCGTGACGTCACCTCCACGCCCCCTCAATGCAAGTCTATGGGAGGGGGCGTGACTGCTGTCACGCCCCCTCCCATAGACTTGCATTGAGGGGGCGTGGTTGTGACATCGCGAAGTGGGCGTGACCGTGACGTCATGAGCCTCCGCCCCGGATCGCCAGTCATCCGGCATGGAGCGAAGTTCGCTCCGTGCACCAGATGTCTGGGGTGCCGTAGCCGATATTGCGGGGGACCCCAGCGATCAGACATCTTATCCCCTATCCTTTGGGATGGAGCGAGATACCGGGACACCTTTATTTTAACCCCTTAACGACGCAGGACGTATATTTACGTCGGGATCACATCATATCGCGTCGGTCCCGGCGCTCATCAACGGCCGGGACCCGCGGCTAATACCCCACATTGCCGATCGCGGCGATGTGCGGTATTAACCCTTTAGAAGCGGCGGTCAAAGCTGACCGCCGCTTCTAAAGTGAAAGGGAAAGTGACCCGGCTGCTCAGTCGGGCTGTTCGGGACCGCCGCGGTGAAGGGCCGGGAGGGCCCTTACCTGCCTCCTCGGTGTCCGATCGGCAAATGACTGCTCCGTGCCTGAGATCCAGGCAGGAGCAGTCAAGCGCCGATAACGCTGATCACAGGCGTGTTAATACACGCCAGTGATCAGCATAGGAGATCAATGTTTGCAGTGTTATAGGTCCCTATGGGACCTATAACACTGCAAAAAAAATTTAAAAAACAAAAAAGTGTTAATAAAGGTCATTTAACCCCTTCCCTAATAAAAGTTTGAATCACCCCCCTTTTCCCATAAAAAAGATAAAACAGTGTAAAAAAAAAAAAAAAAAAAACATATGTGGTATCGCCGCGTGCGTAAATGTCCGAACTATAAAAATATATCATTAATTAAACCGCACGGTCAATGGCGTACGCGCAAAAAAATTCCAAAGTCCAAAAAAGTGTATTTTGGTCACTTTTTATACCATTAAAAAATGAATAAAAAGTGATCAAAAAGTCCGATCAAAACAAAAATCATACCGATAAAAACTGCCGTCACGCCCCCTCCCATAGACTTGCATTGAGGGGGCGTGGTTGTGACATCGCGAGTGGGCGTGACCATGATGTCATGAGCCTCCGCCCCGGATCGCCAGTCATCCGGCATGGAGCGAAGTTCGCTCCGTGCACCAGATGTCTGGGGTGCCGTAGCCGATATTGCGGGGGACCCCAGCGATCAGACATCTTATCCCCTATCCTTTGGGATGGAGCGAGATACCGGGACACCTTTATTTTAACCCCTTAACGACGCAGGACGTATATTTACGTCGGGATCACATCATATCGCGTCGGTCCCGGCGCTCATCAACGGCCGGGACCCGTGGCTAATACCCCACATTACCGATCGCGGCGATGTGCAGTATTAACCCTTTAGAAGCGGCGGTCAAAGCTGACCGCCGCTTCTAAAGTGAAAGGGAAAGTGACCCGGCTGCTCAGTCGGGCTGTTCGGGACCGCCGCGGTGAAGGGCCGGGAGGGCCCTTACCTGCCTCCCCGGTGTCCGATCGACGAATGACTGCTCCGTGCCTGAGATCCAGGCAGGAGCAGTCAAGAGCCGATAACGCTGATCACAGGCGTGTTAATACACGCCAGTGATCAGCATAGGAGATCAGTGTTTGCAGTGTTATAGGTCCCTATGGGACCTATAACACTGCAAAAAAAAATGTAAAAAACAAAAAAGTGTTAATAAAGGTCATTTAACCCCTTCCCTAATAAAAGTTTGAATCACCCCCCTTTTCCATTAAAAAAAATAAAACAGTGTAAAAAAAAAAAAAATAAACATATGTGGTATCGCCGCGTGCGTAAATGTCCGAACTATAAAAATATATCATTAATTAAACCGCACGGTCAATGGCGTACGCGCAAAAAAATTCCAAAGTCCAAAAAAGCGTATCTTGGTCACTTTTTATACCATTAAAAAATGAATAAAAAGTGATCAAAAAGTCCGATCAAAACAAAAATCATACCGATAAAAACTGCCGTCACGCCCCCTCCCATAGACTTGCATTGAGGGGGCGTGGTTGTGACATCACGAGTAGGCGTGACCATGATGTCACGAGCCTCCGCCCCGGATCGCCAGTCATCCGGCATGGAGTGAAGTTCGCTCCGTGCACCAGATGTCTGGGGTGCCGTAGCCGAGATTGCGGGGGTCCCCAGCGGCAGGACCCCAGCGATCAGACATCTTATCCCCTATCCTTTGGGATGGAGCGAGATACATCTTTATTTTAAAGCAGCCTGGGCATTATTGAATTTCTTTTCCAATGGGACTTCTTTTTCAAGGACACTGGGATTTTTCAATTTTGCAATTTAGTTTTTTCCACCTCGCCTTCTAATAGCCATAATTTTCCACTTTGCAATGACATCACTGACACTGCTACCAAATCTATTTGAGGGGTGAAATTAAAAAGACAACAAAAATTTTTTTTTGTTACATTTCGGGGATTTTAGTCGCTATGCAGTGTGCTTTTCGGTTAAAATAATGCATTATATTTATTCTGTAGGTAGATACGATTGCAATGATACCCAATTTATATAGGTTTTCTTTTATTTTACTACTTAAAAAAAAAATTATAACTTTTCAATGAAAATGAGTTAGCTTAAAGGGGTACTCCCGTGCCTGAACGTTCTAAACCGGATGTTCAGAAGGCTCTGGCATGGGAGTACCCCTTTAAAATCGTCCTCTTCATACCCCTATAACTGTTTTACTTTTCCGTATATGGGGATGTATGAGGATAATTTTTTGCGCTGTGATCTTATCGGTACCATTGTTGTGATGGGACTTTTGATCACTTTTTATAATTTTTTTTTTCTGGTATATGAAGTGAAGTATGCAATTCTGGACTTTATATTTTATAGTCTGGACATTTCCGCTCCCGGCAGCACCACATATGGTTATTTTATTTTTTTTTTTTGCCTTTTTAAAAAATGGGAAAAGTGGGTGATAACATTTTTTATTAGACGTAGCTTATTGACATTTGTTAATTATTTTTTTTTTACAATGTTTTAGTCCCTATAGGAGACTATTACGTGTGAGCTTCTGATTGCAAACAATGAACGATGCTGTGCCATAAAACAACAATGATCAGTGTTAGGGTGCATTCACACCACGTTTGCGAGATACGGCTACCGGATCTCAGCCGGACTGGCGTAGAATCTCATTCATTTTAATGTGCTGGCTCATTTTTGCCCCATATTCGGTTTTGTAGCCGGACTGAAAACCGTCGTAAACCATGGTTTTCAGTTCGGCCACAAAACCGAATACGGGGCAAAAATGAGCCGACAGAAGTCACTATCTGACTCCAGTCAGCGCATGTAAAGGAATGAGATTCGGCACCGGGATACAGGAGTGCACGGTCTTGAAATTTCCCAGCCGGATCGGCAGCCAGATCTCAGAAACGTGGTATGAATGCATCCTTATCGGCGCTCCATTACCTAAAGCCGGCAACTCAATGTTGCCGGCTGGTTGCTATGTAATAAGTGTGTATAACCCCTCCCCCTAATTAAAGTTTGAATCACCCCCCTTTTCCCAAAAAATA
>NW_026610036.1:0-20108 GCF_029499605.1 Hyla sarda | reverse complement strand
AGTAAGAGGAAGAGAAGGGAAAAAAAGGTGGAAATGGGTTTAAAAGTGATTTCGGCGGAGAAATATATATATATATATATATATATATATATATATATATATATACGCGCACACACACACATATATATAAACGTATTCTCCGTTGAGATATTGCAGCCGCTGCTGTGTCCAGGCCAGGAGCCTTAGCACTGTGCTGTGATGTCACTCAATACCACTGACATCACTAGGTGTAAACAACATCTCTCCTTTGCTGTGTATGTGACTATGGAGCTGTTTGGTGATGTCGTCTATTATGGCCTTCATAGAAGCAACAGGAGATTGTTGCATCCATCTAGAACCCTCAGAACTACAGTGCTATGATGTCACTCACTTCCACAGGCCTTGCAGAGTGTAAACAACAACAACCCAGCTTTGTTGTGTATGTAACCATAGGGATTTGTGATGTCACCTAGAACCTTCACAGCAGCGACAGCTTTATGAGGAGCATCAGCACTGCTCTGCCTGAGCAGAACCATCACCGCCATAGGTTGTCAAATAACCCGGATTTAACCCACACAGGTAAGTCCAATGGGGTGCAGGCATGTCCTCTATGCTTACAGCTTCCCGTGGGTGTTGGTTTGATACCGTTTGGGGACAGCCAAGGAGGCATCTGCAGGCAACAAAGGTAGGTGTGTGCTTGTGTGTGTGTTTCCTATGCAGATCCTAAGCCCAGTGTCACATGCAAGTAGGAGGAGTAAGAAGGGTTCCTGGCAAATCCGGGTTATGGATTGCATTTAAAAAGGCCCCGTGGGAGTGCAATGGGCCCCTGTCTTGCTGCTTAGCAATAATGGTATGGGTTTAGGTTCTGCTGTGTGTACTGGTGGTTGACTGCCCCCCAGCCCAGAGTGTGCATGGAAAATTGTCTGGCAGCCTCCCTGACAGCAAGCAGTGATAGTGCCCATGAAGGGGACCTTGTTGGGCCCGCCCCTTTCACGGTTATCGCTTCTCGGCCTTTTGGCTAAGATCAAGTGTAGTATCTGTTCTTATCAGTTTAATATCTGATACGTCCCCTATCTGGGGACCATATATTAAATGGATTTTTGAGAACGGGGGCCGATTTCGAAGCTTGCTTCCGTCGCCCTATGCATTGACCCGATATGGCAGTATCTTCGGGTACAGTGCACCACCCCCTTACAGGGTTAAAAAGAAAGATTCCTACTTTCATTGCTACCTGCTTGCTGGCTAGCCAGCTAGCCAGCCCTGTGGGCCTTGCTGCTGCTGCAGCCAAAAAACAAAAGGTGGTGCTGCTGCTGCTTCTGCTGCTTCTGCTTCTGCTTGTGTCTGGCCCTGTTGGAGCGTCCAGGCACAGGACTTCTGCTGCTGCTGACTAAATGGCCTCCTTAATTGGATCATTTGAGTAGCCAGCACACCTGTGCAGGTAGGGCATGACATGATAGGCAGCTGCCTTGATAGCGGGTGGGTGCTGAATGTTCCTAATTGACAAAATAAGATTAATGCTTATGAAGAAATATAAAATCTCATCCCTTCCCCAATATCGCGCCACACCCCCTACCCCTTAATTCCCTGGTTGAACGTGATGGACATATGTCTTTTTTCGACCGTACTAACTATGTAACTATGTAACATAACATGGGGGGGGGGGGGTCTCCTGGCTGTTCACACAGGTGTGTCATTGCTGTACATTGACCATGCATTGCTTCTGTGGTATTGCAAAGGCAAAGACAAATGCTTCCAGCCATCCATTGCACTAATGGATTGGTCATCAGCTGGCTGTCTATGTCCCGCATCAATATAGACCAAAGTACAGAGGGTTAGGCTATGCTATTGTGCACCTACCTGATGCATCAGAAGGTGCGAGGCCCTTGCTAAATTCTGTGCACAGACTTTGAGATCTATACTTTAGACTGTATCTAAACCTGCTCCAACATGGACTGACATTCTGGCCTACTTTCAGCCGATGCGACTTGTCTGTCGCTGAACAGTCGCTTTTTATGTATTCAGCACCTATGTATAATGTTGTAAAAATGCTCTAGAAGCTAAAGTCGCAGAAATGTCACACATATTTGGCCTGCAACTTTCTGTGCGACAAATTCAGACAGGAAAAATCAGTATAAATCCTTAGAAAATTATCCCCCAGTGTCTCCATCTGCTGGCGGTATTGAATAAGCATTGCTGCACTGATGGGGTATGCATTAGACGAAAAAAAAGAAGAAAAAGAAGAATAATACGCCCAGAAAAGAGGCGAAAAGGAGAAAAACGTAAAAAAACGTGAAAAAAAAGTAAGAGGAAGAGAAGGGAAAAAAAGGTGGAAATGGGTTTAAAAGTGATTTCGGCGGAGAAATATATATATATATATATATATATATATATATATATATATATACGCGCACACACACACATATATATAAACGTATTCTCCGTTGAGATATTGCAGCCGCTGCTGTGTCCAGGCCCAGGAGCCTTAGCACTGTGCTGTGATGTCACTCAATACCACTGACATCACTAGGTGTAAACAACATCTCTCCTTTGCTGTGTATGTGACTATGGAGCTGTTTGGTGATGTCGTCTATTATGGCCTTCATAGAAGCAACAGGAGATTGTTGCATCCATCTAGAACCCTCAGAACTACAGTGCTATGATGTCACTCACTTCCACAGGCCTTGCAGAGTGTAAACAACAACAACCCAGCTTTGTTGTGTATGTAACCATAGGGATTTGTGATGTCACCTAGAACCTTCACAGCAGCGACAGCTTTATGAGGAGCATCAGCACTGCTCTGCCTGAGCAGAACCATCACCGCCATAGGTTGTCAAATAACCCGGATTTAACCCACACAGGTAAGTCCAATGGGGTGCAGGCATGTCCTCTATGCTTACAGCTTCCCGTGGGTGTTGGTTTGATACCGTTTGGGGACAGCCAAGGAGGCATCTGCAGGCAACAAAGGTAGGTGTGTGCTTGTGTGTGTGTTTCCTATGCAGATCCTAAGCCCAGTGTCACATGCAAGTAGGAGGAGTAAGAAGGGTTCCTGGCAAATCCGGGTTATGGATTGCATTTAAAAAGGCCCCGTGGGAGTGCAATGGGCCCCTGTCTTGCTGCTTAGCAATAATGGTATGGGTTTAGGTTCTGCTGTGTGTACTGGTGGTTGACTGCCCCCCAGCCCAGAGTGTGCATGGAAAATTGTCTGGCAGCCTCCCTGACAGCAAGCAGTGATAGTGCCCATGAAGGGGACCTTGTTGGGCCCGCCCCTTTCACGGTTATCGCTTCTCGGCCTTTTGGCTAAGATCAAGTGTAGTATCTGTTCTTATCAGTTTAATATCTGATACGTCCCCTATCTGGGGACCATATATTAAATGGATTTTTGAGAACGGGGGCCGATTTCGAAGCTTGCTTCCGTCGCCCTATGCATTGACCCGATATGGCAGTATCTTCGGGTACAGTGCACCACCCCCTTACAGGGTTAAAAAGAAAGATTCCTACTTTCATTGCTACCTGCTTGCTGGCTAGCCAGCTAGCCAGCCCTGTGGGCCTTGCTGCTGCTGCAGCCAAAAAACAAAAGGTGGTGCTGCTGCTGCTTCTGCTGCTTCTGCTTCTGCTTGTGTCTGGCCCCTGTTGGAGCGTCCAGGCACAGGACTTCTGCTGCTGCTGACTAAATGGCCTCCTTAATTGGATCATTTGAGTAGCCAGCACACCTGTGCAGGTAGGGCATGACATGATAGGCAGCTGCCTTGATAGCGGGTGGGTGCTGAATGTTCCTAATTGACAAAATAAGATTAATGCTTATGAAGAAATATAAAATCTCATCCCTTCCCCAATATCGCGCCACACCCCTACCCCTTAATTCCCTGGTTGAACGTGATGGACATATGTCTTTTTTCGACCGTACTAACTATGTAACTATGTAACATAACATGGGGGGGGGGGGTCTCCTGGCTGTTCACACAGGTGTGTCATTGCTGTACATTGACCATGCATTGCTTCTGTGGTATTGCAAAGGCAAAGACAAATGCTTCCAGCCATCCATTGCACTAATGGATTGGTCATCAGCTGGCTGTCTATGTCCCGCATCAATATAGACCAAAGTACAGAGGGTTAGGCTATGCTATTGTGCACCTACCTGATGCATCAGAAGGTGCGAGGCCCTTGCTAAATTCTGTGCACAGACTTTGAGATCTATACTTTAGACTGTATCTAAACCTGCTCCAACATGGACTGACATTCTGGCCTACTTTCAGCCGATGCGACTTGTCTGTCGCTGAACAGTCGCTTTTTATGTATTCAGCACCTATGTATAATGTTGTAAAAATGCTCTAGAAGCTAAAGTCGCAGAAATGTCACACATATTTGGCCTGCAACTTTCTGTGCGACAAATTCAGACAGGAAAAATCAGTATAAATCCTTAGAAAATTATCCCCCAGTGTCTCCATCTGCTGGCGGTATTGAATAAGCATTGCTGCACTGATGGGGTATGCATTAGACGAAAAAAAAGAAGAAAAAGAAGAATAATACGCCCAGAAAAGAGGCGAAAAGGAGAAAAACGTAAAAAAACGTGAAAAAAAAGTAAGAGGAAGAGAAGGGAAAAAAAGGTGGAAATGGGTTTAAAAGTGATTTCGGCGGAGAAATATATATATATATATATATATATATATATATATATATATATACGCGCACACACACACATATATATAAACGTATTCTCCGTTGAGATATTGCAGCCGCTGCTGTGTCCAGGCCCAGGAGCCTTAGCACTGTGCTGTGATGTCACTCAATACCACTGACATCACTAGGTGTAAACAACATCTCTCCTTTGCTGTGTATGTGACTATGGAGCTGTTTGGTGATGTCGTCTATTATGGCCTTCATAGAAGCAACAGGAGATTGTTGCATCCATCTAGAACCCTCAGAACTACAGTGCTATGATGTCACTCACTTCCACAGGCCTTGCAGAGTGTAAACAACAACAACCCAGCTTTGTTGTGTATGTAACCATAGGGATTTGTGATGTCACCTAGAACCTTCACAGCAGCGACAGCTTTATGAGGAGCATCAGCACTGCTCTGCCTGAGCAGAACCATCACCGCCATAGGTTGTCAAATAACCCGGATTTAACCCACACAGGTAAGTCCAATGGGGTGCAGGCATGTCCTCTATGCTTACAGCTTCCCGTGGGTGTTGGTTTGATACCGTTTGGGGACAGCCAAGGAGGCATCTGCAGGCAACAAAGGTAGGTGTGTGCTTGTGTGTGTGTTTCCTATGCAGATCCTAAGCCCAGTGTCACATGCAAGTAGGAGGAGTAAGAAGGGTTCCTGGCAAATCCGGGTTATGGATTGCATTTAAAAAGGCCCCGTGGGAGTGCAATGGGCCCCTGTCTTGCTGCTTAGCAATAATGGTATGGGTTTAGGTTCTGCTGTGTGTACTGGTGGTTGACTGCCCCCCAGCCCAGAGTGTGCATGGAAAATTGTCTGGCAGCCTCCCTGACAGCAAGCAGTGATAGTGCCCATGAAGGGGACCTTGTTGGGCCCGCCCCTTTCACGGTTATCGCTTCTCGGCCTTTTGGCTAAGATCAAGTGTAGTATCTGTTCTTATCAGTTTAATATCTGATACGTCCCCTATCTGGGGACCATATATTAAATGGATTTTTGAGAACGGGGGCCGATTTCGAAGCTTGCTTCCGTCGCCCTATGCATTGACCCGATATGGCAGTATCTTCGGGTACAGTGCACCACCCCCTTACAGGGTTAAAAAGAAAGATTCCTACTTTCATTGCTACCTGCTTGCTGGCTAGCCAGCTAGCCAGCCCTGTGGGCCTTGCTGCTGCTGCAGCCAAAAAACAAAAGGTGGTGCTGCTGCTGCTTCTGCTGCTTCTGCTTCTGCTTGTGTCTGGCCCCTGTTGGAGCGTCCAGGCACAGGACTTCTGCTGCTGCTGACTAAATGGCCTCCTTAATTGGATCATTTGAGTAGCCAGCACACCTGTGCAGGTAGGGCATGACATGATAGGCAGCTGCCTTGATAGCGGGTGGGTGCTGAATGTTCCTAATTGACAAAATAAGATTAATGCTTATGAAGAAATATAAAATCTCATCCCTTCCCCAATATCGCGCCACACCCCTACCCCTTAATTCCCTGGTTGAACGTGATGGACATATGTCTTTTTTCGACCGTACTAACTATGTAACTATGTAACATAACATGGGGGGGGGGGGTCTCCTGGCTGTTCACACAGGTGTGTCATTGCTGTACATTGACCATGCATTGCTTCTGTGGTATTGCAAAGGCAAAGACAAATGCTTCCAGCCATCCATTGCACTAATGGATTGGTCATCAGCTGACTGTCTATGTCCCGCATCAATATAGACCAAAGTACAGAGGGTTAGGCTATGCTATTGTGCACCTACCTGATGCATCAGAAGGTGCGAGGCCCTTGCTAAATTCTGTGCACAGACTTTGAGATCTATACTTTAGACTGTATCTAAACCTGCTCCAACATGGACTGACATTCTGGCCTACTTTCAGCCGATGCGACTTGTCTGTCGCTGAACAGTCGCTTTTTATGTATTCAGCACCTATGTATAATGTTGTAAAAATGCTCTAGAAGCTAAAGTCGCAGAAATGTCACACATATTTGGCCTGCAACTTTCTGTGCGACAAATTCAGACAGGAAAAATCAGTATAAATCCTTAGAAAATTATCCCCCAGTGTCTCCATCTGCTGGCGGTATTGAATAAGCATTGCTGCACTGATGGGGTATGCATTAGACGAAAAAAAAGAAGAAAAAGAAGAATAATACGCCCAGAAAAGAGGCGAAAAGGAGAAAAACGTAAAAAAACGTGAAAAAAAAGTAAGAGGAAGAGAAGGGAAAAAAAGGTGGAAATGGGTTTAAAAGTGATTTCGGCGGAGAAATATATATATATATATATATATATATATATATATATATATATACGCGCACACACACACATATATATAAACGTATTCTCCGTTGAGATATTGCAGCCGCTGCTGTGTCCAGGCCCAGGAGCCTTAGCACTGTGCTGTGATGTCACTCAATACCACTGACATCACTAGGTGTAAACAACATCTCTCCTTTGCTGTGTATGTGACTATGGAGCTGTTTGGTGATGTCGTCTATTATGGCCTTCATAGAAGCAACAGGAGATTGTTGCATCCATCTAGAACCCTCAGAACTACAGTGCTATGATGTCACTCACTTCCACAGGCCTTGCAGAGTGTAAACAACAACAACCCAGCTTTGTTGTGTATGTAACCATAGGGATTTGTGATGTCACCTAGAACCTTCACAGCAGCGACAGCTTTATGAGGAGCATCAGCACTGCTCTGCCTGAGCAGAACCATCACCGCCATAGGTTGTCAAATAACCCGGATTTAACCCACACAGGTAAGTCCAATGGGGTGCAGGCATGTCCTCTATGCTTACAGCTTCCCGTGGGTGTTGGTTTGATACCGTTTGGGGACAGCCAAGGAGGCATCTGCAGGCAACAAAGGTAGGTGTGTGCTTGTGTGTGTGTTTCCTATGCAGATCCTAAGCCCAGTGTCACATGCAAGTAGGAGGAGTAAGAAGGGTTCCTGGCAAATCCGGGTTATGGATTGCATTTAAAAAGGCCCCGTGGGAGTGCAATGGGCCCCTGTCTTGCTGCTTAGCAATAATGGTATGGGTTTAGGTTCTGCTGTGTGTACTGGTGGTTGACTGCCCCCCAGCCCAGAGTGTGCATGGAAAATTGTCTGGCAGCCTCCCTGACAGCAAGCAGTGATAGTGCCCATGAAGGGGACCTTGTTGGGCCCGCCCCTTTCACGGTTATCGCTTCTCGGCCTTTTGGCTAAGATCAAGTGTAGTATCTGTTCTTATCAGTTTAATATCTGATACGTCCCCTATCTGGGGACCATATATTAAATGGATTTTTGAGAACGGGGGCCGATTTCGAAGCTTGCTTCCGTCGCCCTATGCATTGACCCGATATGGCAGTATCTTCGGGTACAGTGCACCACCCCCTTACAGGGTTAAAAAGAAAGATTCCTACTTTCATTGCTACCTGCTTGCTGGCTAGCCAGCTAGCCAGCCCTGTGGGCCTTGCTGCTGCTGCAGCCAAAAAACAAAAGGTGGTGCTGCTGCTGCTTCTGCTGCTTCTGCTTCTGCTTGTGTCTGGCCCCTGTTGGAGCGTCCAGGCACAGGACTTCTGCTGCTGCTGACTAAATGGCCTCCTTAATTGGATCATTTGAGTAGCCAGCACACCTGTGCAGGTAGGGCATGACATGATAGGCAGCTGCCTTGATAGCGGGTGGGTGCTGAATGTTCCTAATTGACAAAATAAGATTAATGCTTATGAAGAAATATAAAATCTCATCCCTTCCCCAATATCGCGCCACACCCCTACCCCTTAATTCCCTGGTTGAACGTGATGGACATATGTCTTTTTTCGACCGTACTAACTATGTAACTATGTAACATAACATGGGGGGGGGGGGTCTCCTGGCTGTTCACACAGGTGTGTCATTGCTGTACATTGACCATGCATTGCTTCTGTGGTATTGCAAAGGCAAAGACAAATGCTTCCAGCCATCCATTGCACTAATGGATTGGTCATCAGCTGGCTGTCTATGTCCCGCATCAATATAGACCAAAGTACAGAGGGTTAGGCTATGCTATTGTGCACCTACCTGATGCATCAGAAGGTGCGAGGCCCTTGCTAAATTCTGTGCACAGACTTTGAGATCTATACTTTAGACTGTATCTAAACCTGCTCCAACATGGACTGACATTCTGGCCTACTTTCAGCCGATGCGACTTGTCTGTCGCTGAACAGTCGCTTTTTATGTATTCAGCACCTATGTATAATGTTGTAAAAATGCTCTAGAAGCTAAAGTCGCAGAAATGTCACACATATTTGGCCTGCAACTTTCTGTGCGACAAATTCAGACAGGAAAAATCAGTATAAATCCTTAGAAAATTATCCCCCAGTGTCTCCATCTGCTGGCGGTATTGAATAAGCATTGCTGCACTGATGGGGTATGCATTAGACGAAAAAAAAGAAGAAAAAGAAGAATAATACGCCCAGAAAAGAGGCGAAAAGGAGAAAAACGTAAAAAAACGTGAAAAAAAAGTAAGAGGAAGAGAAGGGAAAAAAAGGTGGAAATGGGTTTAAAAGTGATTTCGGCGGAGAAATATATATATATATATATATATATATATATATATATATATATATACGCGCACACACACACATATATATAAACGTATTCTCCGTTGAGATATTGCAGCCGCTGCTGTGTCCAGGCCCAGGAGCCTTAGCACTGTGCTGTGATGTCACTCAATACCACTGACATCACTAGGTGTAAACAACATCTCTCCTTTGCTGTGTATGTGACTATGGAGCTGTTTGGTGATGTCGTCTATTATGGCCTTCATAGAAGCAACAGGAGATTGTTGCATCCATCTAGAACCCTCAGAACTACAGTGCTATGATGTCACTCACTTCCACAGGCCTTGCAGAGTGTAAACAACAACAACCCAGCTTTGTTGTGTATGTAACCATAGGGATTTGTGATGTCACCTAGAACCTTCACAGCAGCGACAGCTTTATGAGGAGCATCAGCACTGCTCTGCCTGAGCAGAACCATCACCGCCATAGGTTGTCAAATAACCCGGATTTAACCCACACAGGTAAGTCCAATGGGGTGCAGGCATGTCCTCTATGCTTACAGCTTCCCGTGGGTGTTGGTTTGATACCGTTTGGGGACAGCCAAGGAGGCATCTGCAGGCAACAAAGGTAGGTGTGTGCTTGTGTGTGTGTTTCCTATGCAGATCCTAAGCCCAGTGTCACATGCAAGTAGGAGGAGTAAGAAGGGTTCCTGGCAAATCCGGGTTATGGATTGCATTTAAAAAGGCCCCGTGGGAGTGCAATGGGCCCCTGTCTTGCTGCTTAGCAATAATGGTATGGGTTTAGGTTCTGCTGTGTGTACTGGTGGTTGACTGCCCCCCAGCCCAGAGTGTGCATGGAAAATTGTCTGGCAGCCTCCCTGACAGCAAGCAGTGATAGTGCCCATGAAGGGGACCTTGTTGGGCCCGCCCCTTTCACGGTTATCGCTTCTCGGCCTTTTGGCTAAGATCAAGTGTAGTATCTGTTCTTATCAGTTTAATATCTGATACGTCCCCTATCTGGGGACCATATATTAAATGGATTTTTGAGAACGGGGGCCGATTTCGAAGCTTGCTTCCGTCGCCCTATGCATTGACCCGATATGGCAGTATCTTCGGGTACAGTGCACCACCCCCTTACAGGGTTAAAAAGAAAGATTCCTACTTTCATTGCTACCTGCTTGCTGGCTAGCCAGCTAGCCAGCCCTGTGGGCCTTGCTGCTGCTGCAGCCAAAAAACAAAAGGTGGTGCTGCTGCTGCTTCTGCTGCTTCTGCTTCTGCTTGTGTCTGGCCCCTGTTGGAGCGTCCAGGCACAGGACTTCTGCTGCTGCTGACTAAATGGCCTCCTTAATTGGATCATTTGAGTAGCCAGCACACCTGTGCAGGTAGGGCATGACATGATAGGCAGCTGCCTTGATAGCGGGTGGGTGCTGAATGTTCCTAATTGACAAAATAAGATTAATGCTTATGAAGAAATATAAAATCTCATCCCTTCCCCAATATCGCGCCACACCCCTACCCCTTAATTCCCTGGTTGAACGTGATGGACATATGTCTTTTTTCGACCGTACTAACTATGTAACTATGTAACATAACATGGGGGGGGGGGGTCTCCTGGCTGTTCACACAGGTGTGTCATTGCTGTACATTGACCATGCATTGCTTCTGTGGTATTGCAAAGGCAAAGACAAATGCTTCCAGCCATCCATTGCACTAATGGATTGGTCATCAGCTGGCTGTCTATGTCCCGCATCAATATAGACCAAAGTACAGAGGGTTAGGCTATGCTATTGTGCACCTACCTGATGCATCAGAAGGTGCGAGGCCCTTGCTAAATTCTGTGCACAGACTTTGAGATCTATACTTTAGACTGTATCTAAACCTGCTCCAACATGGACTGACATTCTGGCCTACTTTCAGCCGATGCGACTTGTCTGTCGCTGAACAGTCGCTTTTTATGTATTCAGCACCTATGTATAATGTTGTAAAAATGCTCTAGAAGCTAAAGTCGCAGAAATGTCACACATATTTGGCCTGCAACTTTCTGTGCGACAAATTCAGACAGGAAAAATCAGTATAAATCCTTAGAAAATTATCCCCCAGTGTCTCCATCTGCTGGCGGTATTGAATAAGCATTGCTGCACTGATGGGGTATGCATTAGACGAAAAAAAAGAAGAAAAAGAAGAATAATACGCCCAGAAAAGAGGCGAAAAGGAGAAAAACGTAAAAAAACGTGAAAAAAAAGTAAGAGGAAGAGAAGGGAAAAAAAGGTGGAAATGGGTTTAAAAGTGATTTCGGCGGAGAAATATATATATATATATATATATATATATATATATATATATATATACGCGCACACACACACATATATATAAACGTATTCTCCGTTGAGATATTGCAGCCGCTGCTGTGTCCAGGCCCAGGAGCCTTAGCACTGTGCTGTGATGTCACTCAATACCACTGACATCACTAGGTGTAAACAACATCTCTCCTTTGCTGTGTATGTGACTATGGAGCTGTTTGGTGATGTCGTCTATTATGGCCTTCATAGAAGCAACAGGAGATTGTTGCATCCATCTAGAACCCTCAGAACTACAGTGCTATGATGTCACTCACTTCCACAGGCCTTGCAGAGTGTAAACAACAACAACCCAGCTTTGTTGTGTATGTAACCATAGGGATTTGTGATGTCACCTAGAACCTTCACAGCAGCGACAGCTTTATGAGGAGCATCAGCACTGCTCTGCCTGAGCAGAACCATCACCGCCATAGGTTGTCAAATAACCCGGATTTAACCCACACAGGTAAGTCCAATGGGGTGCAGGCATGTCCTCTATGCTTACAGCTTCCCGTGGGTGTTGGTTTGATACCGTTTGGGGACAGCCAAGGAGGCATCTGCAGGCAACAAAGGTAGGTGTGTGCTTGTGTGTGTGTTTCCTATGCAGATCCTAAGCCCAGTGTCACATGCAAGTAGGAGGAGTAAGAAGGGTTCCTGGCAAATCCGGGTTATGGATTGCATTTAAAAAGGCCCCGTGGGAGTGCAATGGGCCCCTGTCTTGCTGCTTAGCAATAATGGTATGGGTTTAGGTTCTGCTGTGTGTACTGGTGGTTGACTGCCCCCCAGCCCAGAGTGTGCATGGAAAATTGTCTGGCAGCCTCCCTGACAGCAAGCAGTGATAGTGCCCATGAAGGGGACCTTGTTGGGCCCGCCCCTTTCACGGTTATCGCTTCTCGGCCTTTTGGCTAAGATCAAGTGTAGTATCTGTTCTTATCAGTTTAATATCTGATACGTCCCCTATCTGGGGACCATATATTAAATGGATTTTTGAGAACGGGGGCCGATTTCGAAGCTTGCTTCCGTCGCCCTATGCATTGACCCGATATGGCAGTATCTTCGGGTACAGTGCACCACCCCCTTACAGGGTTAAAAAGAAAGATTCCTACTTTCATTGCTACCTGCTTGCTGGCTAGCCAGCTAGCCAGCCCTGTGGGCCTTGCTGCTGCTGCAGCCAAAAAACAAAAGGTGGTGCTGCTGCTGCTTCTGCTGCTTCTGCTTCTGCTTGTGTCTGGCCCCTGTTGGAGCGTCCAGGCACAGGACTTCTGCTGCTGCTGACTAAATGGCCTCCTTAATTGGATCATTTGAGTAGCCAGCACACCTGTGCAGGTAGGGCATGACATGATAGGCAGCTGCCTTGATAGCGGGTGGGTGCTGAATGTTCCTAATTGACAAAATAAGATTAATGCTTATGAAGAAATATAAAATCTCATCCCTTCCCCAATATCGCGCCACACCCCTACCCCTTAATTCCCTGGTTGAACGTGATGGACATATGTCTTTTTTCGACCGTACTAACTATGTAACTATGTAACATAACATGGGGGGGGGGGGTCTCCTGGCTGTTCACACAGGTGTGTCATTGCTGTACATTGACCATGCATTGCTTCTGTGGTATTGCAAAGGCAAAGACAAATGCTTCCAGCCATCCATTGCACTAATGGATTGGTCATCAGCTGGCTGTCTATGTCCCGCATCAATATAGACCAAAGTACAGAGGGTTAGGCTATGCTATTGTGCACCTACCTGATGCATCAGAAGGTGCGAGGCCCTTGCTAAATTCTGTGCACAGACTTTGAGATCTATACTTTAGACTGTATCTAAACCTGCTCCAACATGGACTGACATTCTGGCCTACTTTCAGCCGATGCGACTTGTCTGTCGCTGAACAGTCGCTTTTTATGTATTCAGCACCTATGTATAATGTTGTAAAAATGCTCTAGAAGCTAAAGTCGCAGAAATGTCACACATATTTGGCCTGCAACTTTCTGTGCGACAAATTCAGACAGGAAAAATCAGTATAAATCCTTAGAAAATTATCCCCCAGTGTCTCCATCTGCTGGCGGTATTGAATAAGCATTGCTGCACTGATGGGGTATGCATTAGACGAAAAAAAAGAAGAAAAAGAAGAATAATACGCCCAGAAAAGAGGCGAAAAGGAGAAAAACGTAAAAAAACGTGAAAAAAAAGTAAGAGGAAGAGAAGGGAAAAAAAGGTGGAAATGGGTTTAAAAGTGATTTCGGCGGAGAAATATATATATATATATATATATATATATATATATATATATACGCGCACACACACACATATATATAAACGTATTCTCCGTTGAGATATTGCAGCCGCTGCTGTGTCCAGGCCCAGGAGCCTTAGCACTGTGCTGTGATGTCACTCAATACCACTGACATCACTAGGTGTAAACAACATCTCTCCTTTGCTGTGTATGTGACTATGGAGCTGTTTGGTGATGTCGTCTATTATGGCCTTCATAGAAGCAACAGGAGATTGTTGCATCCATCTAGAACCCTCAGAACTACAGTGCTATGATGTCACTCACTTCCACAGGCCTTGCAGAGTGTAAACAACAACAACCCAGCTTTGTTGTGTATGTAACCATAGGGATTTGTGATGTCACCTAGAACCTTCACAGCAGCGACAGCTTTATGAGGAGCATCAGCACTGCTCTGCCTGAGCAGAACCATCACCGCCATAGGTTGTCAAATAACCCGGATTTAACCCACACAGGTAAGTCCAATGGGGTGCAGGCATGTCCTCTATGCTTACAGCTTCCCGTGGGTGTTGGTTTGATACCGTTTGGGGACAGCCAAGGAGGCATCTGCAGGCAACAAAGGTAGGTGTGTGCTTGTGTGTGTGTTTCCTATGCAGATCCTAAGCCCAGTGTCACATGCAAGTAGGAGGAGTAAGAAGGGTTCCTGGCAAATCCGGGTTATGGATTGCATTTAAAAAGGCCCCGTGGGAGTGCAATGGGCCCCTGTCTTGCTGCTTAGCAATAATGGTATGGGTTTAGGTTCTGCTGTGTGTACTGGTGGTTGACTGCCCCCCAGCCCAGAGTGTGCATGGAAAATTGTCTGGCAGCCTCCCTGACAGCAAGCAGTGATAGTGCCCATGAAGGGGACCTTGTTGGGCCCGCCCCTTTCACGGTTATCGCTTCTCGGCCTTTTGGCTAAGATCAAGTGTAGTATCTGTTCTTATCAGTTTAATATCTGATACGTCCCCTATCTGGGGACCATATATTAAATGGATTTTTGAGAACGGGGGCCGATTTCGAAGCTTGCTTCCGTCGCCCTATGCATTGACCCGATATGGCAGTATCTTCGGGTACAGTGCACCACCCCCTTACAGGGTTAAAAAGAAAGATTCCTACTTTCATTGCTACCTGCTTGCTGGCTAGCCAGCTAGCCAGCCCTGTGGGCCTTGCTGCTGCTGCAGCCAAAAAACAAAAGGTGGTGCTGCTGCTGCTTCTGCTGCTTCTGCTTCTGCTTGTGTCTGGCCCCTGTTGGAGCGTCCAGGCACAGGACTTCTGCTGCTGCTGACTAAATGGCCTCCTTAATTGGATCATTTGAGTAGCCAGCACACCTGTGCAGGTAGGGCATGACATGATAGGCAGCTGCCTTGATAGCGGGTGGGTGCTGAATGTTCCTAATTGACAAAATAAGATTAATGCTTATGAAGAAATATAAAATCTCATCCCTTCCCCAATATCGCGCCACACCCCTACCCCTTAATTCCCTGGTTGAACGTGATGGACATATGTCTTTTTTCGACCGTACTAACTATGTAACTATGTAACATAACATGGGGGGGGGGGGTCTCCTGGCTGTTCACACAGGTGTGTCATTGCTGTACATTGACCATGCATTGCTTCTGTGGTATTGCAAAGGCAAAGACAAATGCTTCCAGCCATCCATTGCACTAATGGATTGGTCATCAGCTGGCTGTCTATGTCCCGCATCAATATAGACCAAAGTACAGAGGGTTAGGCTATGCTATTGTGCACCTACCTGATGCATCAGAAGGTGCGAGGCCCTTGCTAAATTCTGTGCACAGACTTTGAGATCTATACTTTAGACTGTATCTAAACCTGCTCCAACATGGACTGACATTCTGGCCTACTTTCAGCCGATGCGACTTGTCTGTCGCTGAACAGTCGCTTTTTATGTATTCAGCACCTATGTATAATGTTGTAAAAATGCTCTAGAAGCTAAAGTCGCAGAAATGTCACACATATTTGGCCTGCAACTTTCTGTGCGACAAATTCAGACAGGAAAAATCAGTATAAATCCTTAGAAAATTATCCCCCAGTGTCTCCATCTGCTGGCGGTATTGAATAAGCATTGCTGCACTGATGGGGTATGCATTAGACGAAAAAAAAGAAGAAAAAGAAGAATAATACGCCCAGAAAAGAGGCGAAAAGGAGAAAAACGTAAAAAAACGTGAAAAAAAAGTAAGAGGAAGAGAAGGGAAAAAAAGGTGGAAATGGGTTTAAAAGTGATTTCGGCGGAGAAATATATATATATATATATATATATATATATATATATATATATATATATACGCGCACACACACACATATATATAAACGTATTCTCCGTTGAGATATTGCAGCCGCTGCTGTGTCCAGGCCCAGGAGCCTTAGCACTGTGCTGTGATGTCACTCAATACCACTGACATCACTAGGTGTAAACAACATCTCTCCTTTGCTGTGTATGTGACTATGGAGCTGTTTGGTGATGTCGTCTATTATGGCCTTCATAGAAGCAACAGGAGATTGTTGCATCCATCTAGAACCCTCAGAACTACAGTGCTATGATGTCACTCACTTCCACAGGCCTTGCAGAGTGTAAACAACAACAACCCAGCTTTGTTGTGTATGTAACCATAGGGATTTGTGATGTCACCTAGAACCTTCACAGCAGCGACAGCTTTATGAGGAGCATCAGCACTGCTCTGCCTGAGCAGAACCATCACCGCCATAGGTTGTCAAATAACCCGGATTTAACCCACACAGGTAAGTCCAATGGGGTGCAGGCATGTCCTCTATGCTTACAGCTTCCCGTGGGTGTTGGTTTGATACCGTTTGGGGACAGCCAAGGAGGCATCTGCAGGCAACAAAGGTAGGTGTGTGCTTGTGTGTGTGTTTCCTATGCAGATCCTAAGCCCAGTGTCACATGCAAGTAGGAGGAGTAAGAAGGGTTCCTGGCAAATCCGGGTTATGGATTGCATTTAAAAAGGCCCCGTGGGAGTGCAATGGGCCCCTGTCTTGCTGCTTAGCAATAATGGTATGGGTTTAGGTTCTGCTGTGTGTACTGGTGGTTGACTGCCCCCCAGCCCAGAGTGTGCATGGAAAATTGTCTGGCAGCCTCCCTGACAGCAAGCAGTGATAGTGCCCATGAAGGGGACCTTGTTGGGCCCGCCCCTTTCACGGTTATCGCTTCTCGGCCTTTTGGCTAAGATCAAGTGTAGTATCTGTTCTTATCAGTTTAATATCTGATACGTCCCCTATCTGGGGACCATATATTAAATGGATTTTTGAGAACGGGGGCCGATTTCGAAGCTTGCTTCCGTCGCCCTATGCATTGACCCGATATGGCAGTATCTTCGGGTACAGTGCACCACCCCCTTACAGGGTTAAAAAGAAAGATTCCTACTTTCATTGCTACCTGCTTGCTGGCTAGCCAGCTAGCCAGCCCTGTGGGCCTTGCTGCTGCTGCAGCCAAAAAACAAAAGGTGGTGCTGCTGCTGCTTCTGCTGCTTCTGCTTCTGCTTGTGTCTGGCCCCTGTTGGAGCGTCCAGGCACAGGACTTCTGCTGCTGCTGACTAAATGGCCTCCTTAATTGGATCATTTGAGTAGCCAGCACACCTGTGCAGGTAGGGCATGACATGATAGGCAGCTGCCTTGATAGCGGGTGGGTGCTGAATGTTCCTAATTGACAAAATAAGATTAATGCTTATGAAGAAATATAAAATCTCATCCCTTCCCCAATATCGCGCCACACCCCTACCCCTTAATTCCCTGGTTGAACGTGATGGACATATGTCTTTTTTCGACCGTACTAACTATGTAACTATGTAACATAACATGGGGGGGGGGGGGTCTCCTGGCTGTTCACACAGGTGTGTCATTGCTGTACATTGACCATGCATTGCTTCTGTGGTATTGCAAAGGCAAAGACAAATGCTTCCAGCCATCCATTGCACTAATGGATTGGTCATCAGCTGGCTGTCTATGTCCCGCATCAATATAGACCAAAGTACAGAGGGTTAGGCTATGCTATTGTGCACCTACCTGATGCATCAGAAGGTGCGAGGCCCTTGCTAAATTCTGTGCACAGACTTTGAGATCTATACTTTAGACTGTATCTAAACCTGCTCCAACATGGACTGACATTCTGGCCTACTTTCAGCCGATGCGACTTGTCTGTCGCTGAACAGTCGCTTTTTATGTATTCAGCACCTATGTATAATGTTGTAAAAATGCTCTAGAAGCTAAAGTCGCAGAAATGTCACACATATTTGGCCTGCAACTTTCTGTGCGACAAATTCAGACAGGAAAAATCAGTATAAATCCTTAGAAAATTATCCCCCAGTGTCTCCATCTGCTGGCGGTATTGAATAAGCATTGCTGCACTGATGGGGTATGCATTAGACGAAAAAAAAGAAGAAAAAGAAGAATAATACGCCCAGAAAAGAGGCGAAAAGGAGAAAAACGTAAAAAAACGTGAAAAAAAAGTAAGAGGAAGAGAAGGGGAAAAAAAGGTGGAAATGGGTTTAAAAGTGATTTCGGCGGAGAAATATATATATATATATATATATATATATATATATATATATATATATACGCGCACACACACACATATATATAAACGTATTCTCCGTTGAGATATTGCAGCCGCTGCTGTGTTCCCAGGCCCAGGAGCCTTAGCACTGTGCTGTGATGTCACTCAATACCACTGACATCACTAGGTGTAAACAACATCTCTCCTTTGCTGTGTATGTGACTATGGAGCTGTTTGGTGATGTCGTCTATTATGGCCTTCATAGAAGCAACAGGAGATTGTTGCATCCATCTAGAACCCTCAGAACTACAGTGCTATGATGTCACTCACTTCCACAGGCCTTGCAGAGTGTAAACAACAACAACCCAGCTTTGTTGTGTATGTAACCATAGGGATTTGTGATGTCACCTAGAACCTTCACAGCAGCGACAGCTTTATGAGGAGCATCAGCACTGCTCTGCCTGAGCAGAACCATCACCCGCCATAGGTTGTCAAATAACCCGGATTTAACCCACACAGGTAAGTCCAATGGGGTGCAGGCATGTCCTCTATGCTTACAGCTTCCCGTGGGTGTTGGTTTGATACCGTTTGGGGACAGCCAAGGAGGCATCTGCAGGCAACAAAGGTAGGTGTGTGCTTGTGTGTGTGTTTCCTATGCAGATCCTAAGCCCAGTGTCACATGCAAGTAGGAGGAGTAAGAAGGGTTCCTGGCAAATCCGGGTTATGGATTGCATTTAAAAGGCCCCGTGGGAGTGCAATGGGGCCCCTGTCTTGCTGCTTAGCAATAATGGTATGGGTTTAGGTTCTGCTGTGTGTACTGGTGGTTGACTGCCCCCCCAGCCCAGAGTGTGCATGGAAAATTGTCTGGCAGCCTCCCTGACAGCAAGCAGTGATAGTGCCCATGAAGGGGACCTTGTTGGGCCCGCCCCTTTCACGGTTATCGCTTCTCGGCCTTTTGGCTAAGATCAAGTGTAGTATCTGTTCTTATCAGTTTAATATCTGATACGTCCCCTATCTGGGGACCATATATTAAATGGATTTTTGAGAACGGGGGGCCGATTTCGAAGCTTGCTTCCGTCGCCCTATGCATTGACCCGATATGGCAGTATCTTCGGGTACAGTGCACCACCCCCTTACAGGGTTAAAAAGAAAGATTCCTACTTTCATTGCTACCTGCTTGCTGGCTAGCCAGCTAGCCAGCCCTGTGGGCCTTGCTGCTGCTGCAGCCAAAAAACAAAAGGTGGTGCTGCTGCTGCTTCTGCTGCTTCTGCTTCTGCTTGTGTCTGGCCCCTGTTGGAGCGTCCAGGCACAGGACTTCTGCTGCTGCTGACTAAATGGCCTCCTTAATTGGATCATTTGAGTAGCCAGCACACCTGTGCAGGTAGGGCATGACATGATAGGCAGCTGCCTTGATAGCGGGTGGGTGCTGAATGTTCCTAATTGACAAAATAAGATTAATGCTTATGAAGAAATATAAAATCTCATCCCTTCCCCAATATCGCGCCACACCCCTACCCCTTAATTCCCTGGTTGAACGTGATGGACATATGTCTTTTTTCGACCGTACTAACTATGTAACTATGTAACATAACATGGGGGGGGGGGGGTCTCCTGGCTGTTCACACAGGTGTGTCATTGCTGTACATTGACCATGCATTGCTTCTGTGGTATTGCAAAGGCAAAGACAAATGCTTCCAGCCATCCATTGCACTAATGGATTGGTCATCAGCTGGCTGTCTATGTCCCGCATCAATATAGACCAAAGTACAGAGGGTTAGGCTATGCTATTGTGCACCTACCTGATGCATCAGAAGGTGCGAGGCCCTT
>NW_026610035.1:0-20109 GCF_029499605.1 Hyla sarda | reverse complement strand
TGAGCTACAGGCTTAAGCAATCAAGCCCCTATCTGACTGATCCGTGCAAAGCTATGGCTTTGCAGGGATCAGCATAGGAGATCAGTGTGTGCAGTGCTATACCTCTGCTATAGCACTGCAAAAAGAAAAGTGAAAAAGTGAAAAAAAGTTAACAAAGGTCATTTGACCCCTTCCCTAATAAAAGTTTGAATCACCCACCTTTTCCCAATAAAAAAAAAACTGTGTAAACAAAAATAAGAATAAACATATGTGGTATAGCCGCGTGCAAAAATGTCCGAACTATAAAAATATATTGTTAATTAAATCACACGGTCAATGGCGTGCGCGCAAAAAAATTCCAAAGTCCCAAATAGTGTATTTTTGGTCACTTTTTATATCATGAAAAAATGAATAAAAAGTGATCAAAAAGTCTGATCAATACAAAAATGGTACCAATAAAAACTTCAGAACACGGCGCAAACAATGAGTCCTCATACCGTCCCGAACGCAGAAAAATAAAAAAAGTTATAGGAGTTAGAAGATGAGAATTTTTAACATATACATTTTCCTGCATGTAGTTATGATTTTTTTCCGAAGTATGACAATAGTCAACCTATATAAGTAGGGTATCATTTTAACCGTATGGACCTACAGAATAAAGACAAGGTGTTATTTTTACCGAAAAATGTACTGCGTAGAAACGGAAGCCCCCAACATTTACAAAATGACATTTTTTCTTCAATTTTGTCGCACAATAAATTTTGTTTTCCGTTTCGCCGTGGATATTTGGGTAAAATGACTAATGTCACTGCAAAGTAGAATTGGTGGCACCAAAAATAAGCCATAATATGGAATTTTATGTGCAAAATTGAAAGCTTTATGATTTTTAGAAGGTGATGAGGAAAAAATGAAAATGCTAAAACGGAAAAACCCTGCATCCTTAAGGGGTTAATGAAAACTTTGAAGAATATAAAAATAGTTCTTCTATATGTGTCCTAAGAGATCAACTGTTGCCATCATACTCATAAACTTGTGTCTGGCAACTGGTAGCAGCAGGAGTTCCCCTTATAGTTGTGTCAGCAATAGGAGATCAGCATACTAAGTCCCACCTACTAACCCAATTTTCCATTGGGTGGACGGATATTGTGTTGTAATCGGTAATTACCCATTACACCCTAATACACGTCTACCTAATGAAAACAAAAATCCGGAGGAAATATCTGTAACATCTGTGTTGTCTGAAAGATTTTTACAATACACACATATGCTGTAAATGTACAGACGGATATGCTTTCTAGGACTGAAACTTACATAACAAGATATAGGATTGCCTAGTTTTATACTGTCTATGACTAAAGCATTAAGGGTGTACATGCAGACACAGAATGCTCCAAATTATGCCTCAAATTATTACAGTGTGCCAGAGAACTGCAGCTCTTACCTAGTGCACTTGCACACTTGTATGTGTATAAACATGATTACTCTATGCATTGCTGCTTGTTTGTATCTAAGCCCCAGAAGCAGCAACAAATCTTTTAAACACGGCGCCTGGCCAGGGAAATATGAAATGAGCAGTGGTGCATACTGAACTGTATAAATCACTGCTCAAGAGAAGGAGTCTGGGAATAAACAAGAGTGTCTGCTTCCCTGTGTGCATTTTGTTGCCCGCTATACCAATAATGTAGCAAACCACAGGAATTATTGTAACACAACTACAACTGTGCTACAACTGGCCCTGTCTGTGAATAAAAGCTGTGCATATTTCCTCTCTCCATGAAATACTTTTTCAGCAAATAAAGTAATGACAGTTTTGACCAAAGGGTCTTGAAAAGCAGAGGGAAATAAGCACCAGACCTTTGTATCTGGGGGTAATGAAAAATGAGGCCATCACCTTATTAAAAGAATTTTAAGAATCATACATAAAATGTTGTTCTACCATACTCCTAGAAACAAGTTCTAGATATGTTTAACCCCTTGCAGCAAACGCCATTTATAAACGGTGCTGCAGCACAGCAGGGTTATGAAGCGAGCTCAGGAGTTGAGCTTGCATCATACCCTCACGGTCTTGGACGCTATCAGCAGCCAGGACCCGTGGCTAATGCCGGACATCGTCGTTCAGACAGATGTTCAGCATTAACTCTTTGGACGCGGCGATCAAAGTTGATCACCACATGTAAAGTGAAAGCTTCCCGGCAGCTCATTCGGGCTGGTCGAGACCACCGTGGTGAAACTGTGGTGTCCCGATCAGCTAGGATGCATGAGGAGGGTCCTTTACCTACCTACTCCGCACCTGAACGCCGAATGACTGCTCCATGCACGAGATCCAGGCAGAAGCAGTCAAGCGGCAATAACACTGATCAATACCTGGAGTAGTTTTCAAAGGAAGAGTGGTCCAACATCCTGGCTGAGAGGTGTAAGAAGCTTATTGATAGTTATAGGAAGCAACTGATTTCAGTTATTTTATTTCCAAAGGGTGTGCAACCAAATATTAAGTTAAGGGGACCAATAATTTTGTCCAGCCCATTTTTGGAGTTTGGTGTGACATTATGTCCAATTTGCTTTTTTTCCTCCCTTTTTTGGTTTAGTTCCAATACACACAAAGGGAATAAACGTGTATAGCAAAACATGTGTTACTGAAATCCTTTTCTGTGAGAAATACTTCATTTTCTTGAAAATTTTCAGGGGTGCCAACATTTACGGCCATGACTTTATAAATTTTCGTGCATGTAGTTATGATTTTTTCCAGAAGTAAGACAAAATCAAACCTATATAAGCAGGGTATCATTTTAATTACATGGACGCACAGAATAAATATAAGGTGTCATTTTTACCAAAAAATTTACTGCATAGAAACGGAAGCCCCCAAAATTTACAAATTTTCGTTTTTTCTTCAATTTTGTTGCACAATTATTATATTTTTTTTTTGTTTTTGCACTATAAAGTAGAATTAGTGGTTCAAAAAAAAGCCATCATATGGATTTTAAGGTGCAAAATTGAAAGGGTTATGATTTTTAAAAGGTGAGGAAAAATTCAAAGTGCAAGAACAGAAAACATGTCCTTAAGTGGTTAAAAATCACAGTGACTCAGACTGTTCAATAAGTCTTTTACATTCTTAGACTGTTTAGCCTGGTTAGGCCAACTATTAGTTGGCATAAAGTAGATTAGGGTTTTGCACCAGTAATTTGGTGCATTTGTGGCATGCAGTGTCACATCTTAAAGGGGTACTCCGGTGAAAACCTTTTTTCTTTTAAATCAACTGGTCGCAGAAAGTTAAACATATTTGTAAATTACAATGTAGGTTTGGAGAGGCTCTTGTCAATTAAATAACCATACGACCTGGGCTGCCCAATTATATCACCTATACCCAAGGTGATGGAAATAGTTAAAATGTAAATAAGAAGTAAATTGGGGCTCAAGGTCTTGAACAAATGGCCATAGGATCTAGATTAAAATAAATAAAAATAAAAATAACTGTTTATTAATAAATATATATATATATATATATATATATATATAAAACTATTGGAGATAGGTGTCCACAGGGCCCTTGTGATGACACTGCTCCAACTAGTATAACAATAAAAAAAATGGTATATACAGATATTAAAATATTAAAAATATGACCACTTTAAAAGAGTAGATGGATATAAGTTTATCTAATTGGTGCGCTCATTTCTCCTTCCAGAATGGTGCAATATGTACAAATAGCAATTCAATAGCAGTAACCAGTAGCAACCATAGATGAAAAAGTCAGCCGGCAACAATAAATCCTAATAAATTCTCTCAGTCCTCAATCAATGGTAAATATAGAGAAAAGCTGGCCAGCATAAACACTTTGTTTCAACAGATAATTTGAGTTCAAGTCTCTAGGGCGGTAACAGGTTGAACAGATTTATACTGTAACAACAATAGGATCTTTGATAGTTATAAACTATGCAAGAGATCCTGGCAGTTATAACAGGTAATTTTGTATCTCACCACTCCCGGGTATGTTCGGTTGCGATCACCTCTGCGATCTTCTCTGTGATGCAGTACTCGCAGTAGGTTAGCCCCCAGCTATCTCTCACAATGTGGGGGAACACCATCAGAGACTCGGTCGTCTCCCACAATGGTGGTGTTTGATGGTGGTGATCACCTGGATAGGCACGTTGCCACCGCGGTGGCGATCCTGTAGTGCCAGCACAGTAGTGGTATCAGTGGCGGTGGGTGCCGGATCATGGACCGGCAGCGCCTGCAAGTGGCGTCAAGATAGCGGTCCTGCAGCTCTTACGCCAGGATAGTATTAGGTGGCAGTGGTCTCCAAATGGGGATTCTGCAGCGCTTCCGCCAGCAGGTAAGTGGCAGTGCTGGTAGCATCCTCGTGGCAGCGAGGCGCGCATAGAGACGATAAATTGATTGACAGTTATCTCCACTACTGTCTGGTTGCTTGGAAATAGAATGAAACTATATTTATTCCATATGAAAGTGGTCTCAGTAGTTACAGGGGGACGCTGGACGCGTTTCAGGACTGTCTCAGTCCTTTCTTCAGCAGCTATACATATCAAATATAGGGAAGGGAATCAGTGTCTGTATATATACCTATAACTCCTCCTCTACCGTTCTATGACGTCAGATCCAGTGTAAACATTGTAGTATTTGGTAAACTTATCAATGGAACTGATAGTGACTATAAAGCACCAGTCACAGACATTGAAATTAGTGTGTATATATATATATGAATCGAAGACAGCAAATAGGGTTATGCTTTTTACATGAAATATAAGTAACAATGTGATGAGATATAAAAACTATATAAAATTATGATTGTGATTGTAAATATAATAGTGTGTAAATATCAATATATAAATAAATCTACCTGATAGGGAATGTTGTAACATAAAAATTCAGCTTCATAAGTATTAGAGTAAAATATTATTTGTGTGAGCATACGAATTATATTGGAGGCGTCTATAAAATTTCATACAGGTAATGGATAAATGTATAAAAAACGAATATCCTCTATGTATACATGGCCTCATGTGTGTTCCTGAATTAATATGGTAATGTGAAGAATATATTGGTATCAGAATGTGAAGTACAAATTTAAAAATGTGAGAATTCAAAATGATGATGAGAGGGAGAGAGCCTGATAAAGGGTCCGTCGGGGTGCTGATAGACAGCCAGACCCCGATGGACCGTCCAAAGGGACCCCACACACCTTAGTCCAAGAAGCCAAACAGTTCAAGATCATTGTTCAGGCCCCTCGGTGCCAACGATCCAAACTCAAAAATCTTGCGGGATTCTGCTCTTGACATCCTGCCAATAAAATTGCCGCCCCTCCAATCTTGATGTATCCGTTACAATGCTACATATTTTAAAAGGTTCAGATTACCCTGATGAAAAAGTTTGAAATGTGCCGACAAGGGATGTTTCTCGTTCTGCTTTTTTATATTGTATCGATGTTCAAGGATCCGTGTTTTTAATGCACGTGATGTGCGTCCTATATATTGTTTACGACATGGGCATTCTATAAGATAAATCACACCCTTGCTGGCACAATTCAAAAACTCTTTAATAGAAAAAATATAATCGTTAGATGTAGATTTAATTGTCACTGTTCTTTTTTCAAACCTGGTAGATTTGCAATTAGGGCAATGCCCACACCTAAAAAAGCCCTTTAGATCCACCAAGGTTGAGTCTGATTTTGTATGTTTTATATTGGAACGGACCGTAGGGGCTATTTTGATGCCTAGATTTGGGGCCTTAGTATAAACAATGGGGGGTTTATCCGGAATAAGATTGCCTATTATTTTATCCTGCTGGAGTAGTGGCCAATACTTATTAATAATATGATCTATTTTACGGTGTTGAGTGTTGTACGGAATGATTAACTTGGCATTGTCTGTATAAGTGGAAGTGACTGATACTGGGTTCTTAGGATGAAAAAATTTAGATCGGTCAAGTTTTCGGACTTTATCAAGAGATTGCTTTAAATGTTCGGACGGATATAGTTTGTCTATAAATTGTTGTGTTAGGGCCTCGGCTTCTAATTCAAATTGATCATTATTAGTGCAGTTACGTTTAAGTCTACGATACTGACTAGTTGGCACATTAGTCAACCATTGTGGTAGATGACAGCTAGTGTGGAGAATGAACCCATTTTTTGCTACCGGTTTGTGGAATGTGCTACAAATGAATTTGTCAATGTTGGTGGTTATTAGTAGATCTAAAAATTCTACTGAAACAGAGCTAATGTTTAGGGTAAACTTTAGATTTAAATTATTGTCGTTGAGTGAATTGATAAAGGTCTCTAAATTGGCTTTGGTCCCTCGCCAAATGAAAAAAATGTCATCTATATATCGCTGCCATGACAACAGATCCGCCCCCAGCTGTGGATTGATGGTATTGCCTTCCCAATATTTGTAAATTACTTCTATTAAAATTAATCCTAAAGATAATTAATCCTTCCAGTACTTATTAGCTGCTGAATGCTACAGAGGAAATTCCTTTCTTTTTGGAACACTGATGACATCACGAGCACAGTGCTCTCTGCTGACATCTCTGTCCATTTTAGCAACCATGCATCACAGGTATATGCTAAGGGCAGCATGGTGGCTTAGTGGTGAGCACTACTGCCTTGCAGTGCTGGGAACTTGGGTTCAAATCCCACTAAGGACAACAATACATAAAGTGTTATTATTTCTATAATAACATCAGCAGAGAGAACTGTGCTTGTGATGTCATCAGAGAGCATTCCAAAAAGAAAATAATTTCCTCTGTAGTATTCAGCAGCTAATAAGTACAGGAAGGATTAAGATTTTTTTAATAGAAGCTATTTACAGATATGTTTAACTTTCTGCCACCAGTTGATTTAAAAGAAAAAAGGTTTTCACCGGAGTACCCCTTTAAGTATTGCCTCTTTTTACTGAAGCCATGCCCCTTTACAAAATAGAATTAACACATAGCCCATGATTTATTAAAATGTGTGAGAGAAAAACTGGAGAGATTTTGCTCATAGCAACCAATCATATTTACTTAACCAGAGCTTGTTTAGATATAAAAGCTGAGCTTCTCCTTCAGTGCCACCTCAAGGGACATGAAATATGACACGGTGACTGTAAAAATTAGTGAATGGTTGGTGTAGTGAATAGACATCTAAGCGACATGCCTTCTTTACCAAATCAACTGTGAATTTATTAAACAGTCTTCCTCAGGAACTGGTCATAACAAGAACAGTTGAGGGCTTCAAAACAGGGTTAGATGCATTTTTAGAATAAAATAACATTAATGCATATGCAGAAATATAGAATCTCCTTTACTTCATCCATTCATACCCCTTCCCTTCACCTCCTTGGTTGAACTTCGAGGACATTTGGACATAAGTATTTTTTCAACCATACTTACTATGTAACTATGTGAGATGACAGGTCCTCCAGAGTGAGAAAGATATTGTTTTCTCCAATTTGGTTCCCCAATTAGCTTTGAAAACCCAAATGGGGTATTCAAAATAGAATTTCTAAACCTTTCAATTGACATGAACTGTAAAAAAAAAAAAAAAAAAAACAGTTGGATCTATTATGCTAAAATGCCACCTTTTTCTTTTTCATTTCTAGTGTCATTCTCTGAGAAATTGGCAAATAAAAGAACCATAAGCAAAACAATATGCCTAATTTAATTTCATGTTTTGTCATAGGGAACATAAACCAGCCGTAATTATAACTGTGTATGGGAGTAGGGAAAAAAAAGAAAGATAAAATACAGAGAAATCTTTAAAAAAAACTCTTTAGTCAGGCAGGGATTTATTGTGTAAATAGATTATGTTTATTTTTATTTTTGTGCAGAGCTTTGAAGTCTTTCAGTTTTTATTGCTAATGCAGCTTGAAATTTAAATCATATGTAGCTTTAAGTAGTTGGGAAAGTATTTTATTTCAGTATTGCAAGAAGTGATAGAGTGTTGCACTCTTGGTGATAAATCATAAAATATCATATAGTAAATGTACAAGAATTGTCTTATTTTGATTACATTTTTAGGGGAAAATAACAACAATGTTTGAATAGAACTGCATATTTTTCTTTTGAATTAAAACAGTTTTCCTTCTTCTCTAAGTTTTTTTTTTACTGTATACCTTCTGCAGCAACTGATAAACAATTTGCCAAACAATTTTCTGGTAGTACACTTTGAATCCCTGTATATTCCTTGTGGGATAAAGCGGAGATTATTCAAGTAGGTAGTGGTTGGAATGAGTACAAGTTAACTCCAATCCTTTCTGGATGTGACTCCGTAACAATCTTTTATTGTTCTAGTGCATCTGAAAAGTAAATGTTTACAGCTCCCATACTTACTGATCAATGAGTTTTCATTTTAACATAAAGATATAATCACATCCTGAAGTTATATTGTAATTTATGTGTCCCTTGATTTTTGCCAACCTACTGCATGTTATCAAAAATTTGGTACCAAACAGAAAATAATATGTCTGTAGGATCACTACCAGGGTAGAGTCAGTCTAAGGGTTTGGGGGCATAACACCTCCCCTCCCCAGGCGGGAATCCCATGTTTATGGCTGCACACAGCTCTAGAGCTTCTTGATGCATCTGAATGTGTTTTCTGCAGAGCCAAAAATAAGAACAAACCAATGGGTACAGCCCAGCAAAAAATATGGTAAAATAATAATCTGCCCAGACCACCCACTATTGCCTTCTTCTGTTTTACCACAATGAGGTCTACATAATCTTACTTTAGTAAAAAAATTGAGCAAGAGGTAGGTTACAGGTTTAACAGGTACGGAATGTCTAGATTTATCAGTGCATAACATTGGAATGCAGCTCAAGATATTTACAAGCAGAGAAAATTTCCCAATGTATACATTAAACAGGCTGTAATAAATGCCTGTGGAATTTATCACTCTTAGACTAATATTGTATCAATTGAGTGGATACAATAGAGCCTATTGATAACAGATTTTTCTGTTTAAAGTGTCAGAGACATTTTAAAAGTTTTGATTGGCTGACTTTTCAGTGCTGAAACCCCCACTGATTAGTAGAATGAGTGGGAATAAGCATGAGGTAGAGCACCTTACTTCCTGGCTATAGAAATCTTTGAGAGCCGGGGAGTAAAGCATATCTCTTTGAACCCTTAATGTTAAGTTATACTCATAATTTTAATAGATTTATGGACACCAGCAAAGTTTTTATTATATATATTTTGACCCTTCAGTGGTGATTTTAGTATTCTCCCTGCTGATATTGTGCCCTTGAGAATTCCCTCTATTTGACAGTAGTACACACCGGCCTTCCTTACCCTTACTTTTCAGCACATGTCATACTCCTCTACTATTCTAATACACGCTGGAGAAAGTGCACTGGGCTGAACAAGCCAACACTGTATTGGGCTGATGATATACACTGTACAGTACTGGATGGTATGTTCGGGAGGAGGGGTCTTTGATGCACTGGCTTTAACTTCTTAAAGACCAAGAGTGTATCTGTACGCCCTGCCCTGGAGGCCCTTAGCTGGCTTCTCGCTGTCTGATCAGTGCTCTGATGCTCCAATAAGCCTCTGCAAGCAAAAGCAACGGAGTGCCGATAGCACTGATAAATGCTGAGCCAAAGCCCAGCGTTGAATGGTGTATACAATCATAAAATATAATAAGCATATTATAGGACCCTATGGGGAAAAAAGTTTAAAAAAAAGTTACAAATAAATGAACAAGCCAATATCATTGGGCTGATGATATACACTGTACAGTACTGGATGGTATGTTCGGGAGGAGGGGTCTTTGATGCACTGGCTTTAACATCTTAAAGACCAAAAGTGTATCTGTAAGCCATGTCCGGCTTCCGCAGTTTGAAGCGCGCACACGAGCTGAGTGTGCTTCATTGGGCTGATTAACCCTTTAGACACCACAATCAAAGTTGATCATGACATCTAAATGCGGGATTTAACATTGCCGGTTAACTCAGGAAGCTGATTGGGACATCTGTAGCAAAATCACAGAGTCCCAATCAGCTGAGTGGATGGCGGGAGGCCCTTACCTGGCTTCTTGCTGTCTGATCGGTGCTCTGATGCTCCAGCAAGCCTCTGCAAGCAAAAGCAACAGAGCGCCGATAACACTGATCAATGCTGAGCCAAAGCCCAGCGTTGAATGGTGTATGCAATCATAAGATATAATATGCATATTATAGCCCCCTATGGGGAAAAAAGTTTAAAAACAGTTACAAATAAATGTTCAGACTATTAAAATATGAAAATGTTATTGCATGTTTGATGGAGTACACGGTAAAAATACCAAAGTCCAAAATTGCTCATTTTGGTCACTTCATATACCATAAAAAATGAATAAAAGGTAATAAGACATTTTTTTACCGAAAAGTGCTCTACGTAGAAACGAAAGCCCCCAAAAATTTTCATAATGGCGGGTTGTTTTTTTCCCAATATTACCCCACAAAAAAAAGTAAATAAATAAAAAAAATAAATAAATAAATAAATATATAGATAGCAAATTGACTCTCCCTTTCATTAGAACTTGTACAGGTAACATGAATAGTTTAATTTAAGCACATAAAATGGTGCTCGAGATTTATATGCTATCTTTTTCTATGTAGCCATCCAGTGGTTGTGATGTGAAAGTGAAATCCATAAATCATTTTTACCATTAAAGAAAAAAATAAAACTTTTTACATCTCTAGCATTAGCCACCCTTTACCTGACTATTTCTAGAAATCGGTGGGATCTTATCAATAAAACCCAGACCGATCCAAACTTTTTACATATCTGCTTGACATGGAAAAAGTTTATTTTTTTTTAATAACACTTTCATTAAAATCAAGAAAAGCTAAAGGTGGACATATCTACAATAGAAAATAATAAATAATAACAAAAACTATGTAGAAATTATGTTTTGATGTTTTGCTGTATTGCTGCGATCAGTTAAACACAGTCAGAGTCTCTACTTAACCAAATCCCAAGACTTAATTTTATATTTTAAACCCTTTTTGTTTTTTTCTTTAGGGAGCTTTCACATTGACGTCATGCTCTGGTATATGGAGCTCTGTCGGCTAGCTCATTGAAATGACTGGAGTTTAGCAGAGAGAAATATGGCATTTCCTATTTTTTTTCTCTTGTAAATCCAGTAAAATATTAGATTCTTTACAGACCCCATTCAAGTCAGAAGGGTCTGTAGGGACCCAGTGGTGTTAGTCGTGCTACTGTCCCATTCTGGGTCCGTTGGGAGCAAAATAAAAGAGCCAACGGCCCCAGAACAGGAGCACAATGGTAATATGAACTCAGCCTTAACCCAATGATGTTATTATTAATCTACTCTGAATTCATCCCTGTAGGCTTCTATTTTTGAAGCACACATATATTTACTGTGATATTATGTAGTATAGACAGGGCAGATGGCAGGATATGTCTGCCTTATGGCTGCAGCAATGAATGAAAGGTCAGGAAAGTTTTAATAGACTAAGTAATGCAGTCTAATGTACAAACAAGAAAGAAAGGTTGCAGCAGCACTCTTGGTCAAAAAATGGAGGCTCTTAGCACACTTTTTAATCCAAACATGTCCCCATCCACCACGCGGAGGTGGCCTCATTTCGGATAGACCCTGACATGCTAAATCAATTCACCTTCTGCTAGGCATATGGCCTCTGATTGGGTGATATGCAGGATCCACTATCAAATTGAAATTAAAACCTCCTATGAGGTGGCCCCAATTTGGATGGGACCCTGACATGCTTAATTCACTCACCTTCTGCTGGGCAAATGGCCTCTGACTGGGTTACATGCAGGATCCACTACCAATTTAAAACCTCCTGTGAACAGGGAGGGGTGCAGGGCTAGAGAGGGTGCCACTCTCCCTTGCTTGTAAAGCAAAAACACAAAAAAGAAAAATAGCTAGCACAACTACCTAATACACGGGTGCACGCTGCTGTGGCAAAAACTGAGTATAAAAAAAAGAAAGAAAGGTTGCAGCAGCACTCTTGGTCAAAAAAATGGAGGCTCTTAGCGCACTTTTTGATCAAAACGTGTCCCCCATCCACCAAGCGGAGGTGGCCTCAGTCTAATGCACCCTTTTATTTGTGTACATATTGCATATTCTTAGTATTTTGCAGTAGTACAATAAAGCTGCAATGTGTAAATATATCCTTTTCGGATTGATAGTGATGGTTTTTCTCCAATTTTTTCAATTTAAAGTTGAAATGTTAGCTGTATGAATAATAATGAATACATCAAACATGTATTCTATATCTACGGACAAAAATCTTAAAAATCATAAGTTAAATATTAAAAATCATAAGTTAAATATTATTTTGATTTCTCATGGATCATTTCTTTTAAATCCTCTCTGATCCGTGTTTGACAGTGTTTAACTATTAGCAAGAATTAAAAATGCTAATTTAAGTTTTTTCATTCTCAAAATATATCAAAGCAAATTTTGTATTTTTAAAAATATAATTTCCAGTTGTAAAATTAAATATAATTAGGATTTTCTTTGGTTTATTTTACTTTATGCCTTTAAACCATTTCCACTTAAATTATTTTAAAGTATTTAAGGAAATGACATTTTGACATCATCAACATTTTAAATAGTGTATGTCTTGCTGCTAAATATTTATTATATTCAGATTACCTTTTTAATGTAGTACAAGAGCAACTATTATTCCTACACAAAGGAATTAATTTGAAAGAAGTATTTTTATTTCTATTCTTTGAATCTGCTTATTTGATCCTAACTTGCAAGTTCTGCAACTAATTGCCAGTCATTTCTTGCCATGCACAGTAATAGTCAAAATTATTGACTTTGAAATACATGATTGCTAGACTTCACTTGCAGAAAATATGCTTGAAGTAAACACTTTGCTGTTCTTAGTTTCATACTGATGATAAATGTACCAAATTATGAATAAAAAGTAAAAAAAAAGAGTATAAACATGATCAAATTGTGTTTCAAGTTTCTTCTGTTAAAGGTTATTTTAGTTCTGAATAATAATTTGCTTGGAATTATGCATGTACAGTCTCTATAAATAGAAGCTTTTTATTAACTCATTATGGTTTAACACCAGGCCACAGCTTTACTGAATTACAGGCAAGCCAATCTCAAACACAGAGTAGTGCGGACTGTGGAGTAGGAGTGCTGTTTTGGTACAGGCTAGGATGTTCAATACATCCGATAAGAAGGAAGTGGTATACCTAAGTCATGGAAGAAGAATAAATATAGATGGAGCACTCACCGATTCAGCAGGGAGAGAAACAAGACAGAAAGGGAGTATGAATTGGCAATAAAGGTTTCTCACCAAACAACTGCTTTTTATGGGCTCCACTTCTGTGTCTTCCCACTATATTTCTGTGTATTTATGTCTGGACTTTGACATGAAATAAAGAAGTTTTTTACGGTACAAATGGAAGCGGTGAGTGCTTCATCTTGTTGCTGCCATGACAGATCTGCTTATTAATCTTAAAATAGTCAGGTTGTACTAGTAGAGTGCCAATCACTACATACTCATTTTTCAAATAAACAAAATGTAAACTTCCAAAATATTAACACATTTGTATTACCATGTATGGAATTGCTAGAATTATATATATATATATATATATATATATATATATATATATATATATATATATATATTGCTATTGGTATTGATCCTATATTGGATTAAAGGGTTACTCCAGGGAAGTTAGGAAAAATAAAAATGCCCCAAAACTCCCACAATACCTGTTCTGTGCCCCCTGTAGTTACCCATGTGGTTTTGGCAGCTCCTTTGGCCCTGATTTCTCCTAAATATTCTTTTTACTTGCTTGCAGCCCAGACTACAACTCCCAGGAGTCAGTGCAGTTCTGTGTAATGGCTGCCAGCCAATTGCTTTCACTATCCGTGTGCATACTAAGTGTTGTTGCACACATTGTACAGGTCTTTTCTTTCAGACTATCCTTCACATAGCAATAAATCATGCTATGCTCTGAATGGCATCAGTCAGTGATAAGATCTACAGCAAGAAAAGAGCATCGTTATGTGCTAAGGAGACTGCAAATCTTCACTGGTCTTCTCTGCACACAGGAAAGGAGGGGGAGGGGAAATCACATGGTGTTGTCTTGAATGGTGGGGGCTAGGTCTCACTGAGGGGTTTATACCAAGACAAGCAGGATCTGAGAATGATGGGGGAGATTTATGAAAACCTGTCCAGAGGAAAAGTTGCCCAGTTGCCCATAGCAACCAATCAGATTGCTCCTTTCATTTTGCAGAGGCCTTGTTAAAAATGAAAGAAGCGAGCTGATTGTTTGCTATGGACAACTAGGCAACTTTTCCATTGGACAAGTTTTGATAAATCTCCCCCAATGTCTTTCTCTCACTCCTTGCATGTAAATGACAGCTGAAAGAGGAAAACGGCTCTATATAGCTAATGAATTATATTTAAACAAATGAATAGGTTGGTGAGAGAGAATGGATGGGTTATTGGTTTAGTTCCCTGGAGTACCCCTTTAATGATAAAAAAGAGACACAAGCCAGAATAGCTGATTTTTGTTGATATCACCTACAAGAAAAAAGGGAATAAAAAGTAACACAAAAATGACACTGATAAAGACTAAATATTACAATGAAAAAAATGAGTCTTCCCACAACTCCACAAGTAAAAAAAAATGTTAAAGGGATAGTTTTTTGTAAAAAAAAAAAAAATAGCAATACAAAACAAAAATCATACAAACAGATGATATTTATGTAATCCTATCAACCCAAAGAATAGCATTGACATGGCAGTTTTACTGTATAGTGAATTCAGAAAAAATGACTGCCTCAAGTCCGAAAATTGATCAATTATTTATGTTTTTATCTTATTTTACTAAACACATCCAAATGTCCTCTTTACAGCAGCACATGGCATCACTCAGAAGTGAAGCATTTACTTGTTTGGGACAGTGCTGAGATCTCTCTGTAGTGAGGGATAACAGTATTTCTACAAATGCTACAAATATTAAGAAGTGTTGCTGTACCTTTTATTACAATTCTTCACTCTAATAATCATGACTATTCATTCAGCCTCCAATATAAAAAGATAAGAAAAAAAGGTTGACCTACCTTACCAACATGTCCAGATACATTTTACTCCTACTGAGTACAATTCATGAAGGCATATTATATCTGTATTGCCTTGGAAGTATAAAGATTATCTAATCATGGTCTTACTTATGTTGTGAGGGGAAGCCATAATATAAGCGAGTGAGACAATAATTAAAGATCTTTGGGTATAAAATGCTTTCTGGTGCTGTGTCTTTTTTCTGGTGCCATGGATCAATACATCATACTGCCGCTCAGTCAATCACTGGCCAAAACTTCACATCCCTGTGGCGAGCCATTCACTTAGCCACAGTGTGAAGCATTGACCACAGGGAACCAGGAGGAGGAGGAGCATACTGGGGTCACAGTAAAACACCAGGAGAGCAGTAGAAGCAAAGTTGTTTTTTTGTTTTGTTTTTTGTTATAATGTTCAGAATATGAAAGTTCCAGAACCACCCCGCTCCCCCATCTCAGAGTACTTCTTTAAGCGTATATGTATTATATAAAAATACTTTCTGAAATAATCATTTAACACAAATAAGCATTAATATCTAGTTTTGTTACTTCAATTCTTCTAAAAAAAATAATCTGTACAATCTGATATCCTAATATATATATATATATATATATATATATATATATATATATATACAATAGAGCCCCTTATCTCAGTATGTTTCACTGAATGTTCTTGAGAATGCATTTGCGTTTTGCTTGGCAATTTCAGGAAGTAATTCCACAGTGTTATTCAGAACTATAATTTGCAGGAGATATTCCATTGTGCTATTGCAGATACGTAAATTATTTCAAATTGCAAAACTGTCAGGAACATGTTTAAGGTTTGTCAAAGAAAAGGATTTCTACAACTTAGTTCAGTTTTATTGATGATGGCAGAAAGTAAAATAAATAAATACAATTAAATATAATTCATACATAAATCAGCTAGACCCTGAAATCACTCATAAAATCAAATAAAATGGTCAATACTGCCAGTGGGCACAGCTGATGTAATATGGCTAGGGTACCATAACTTATGTAATAGCATAGAATAAAAAACAATGATAGAGAAGCAGGAAAATTGTATGCCCTGGAAAATATAATATAATTAGTACAACTTTATTGCCACCCAAAATACATAGTTAAAAAACGTTAAAAAGCATGCACAAAGGATGGCCTCACAAAGAAGACACCATACACAAAATAATACAAGGTCCCAATATATAGATGCTACTAAAGCCCAAAGGGCAAATATCCTGTAAAGGACTTCCAATATAGATAACATACCCAGTATAAAATGCTATATACATGAAAAGATCATATATGATTGAAAATAGTAATGTCTGTTTAAAAGAGCCAAAAAGAACAATCCCAAATGAGAAACATAAGACATGATACAGTAAAATTTCCCTTAGCGGATAACTCCCAATAGGGGACACCTCCCAATAGTGGACATACGACTTAAAGGGGTACTCCAGCCCTCAGACATCTAATCCCCTATCCAAAGGATCTCTCATGCAGCACCCACCTGTCTCAGCTGCACGCAGCACTGGAGGCTCCGTGTCTAAAGCCTCATAACCACTGGGCCGGAGTATCATTATGTCAAGACTCCACCCCCTTGTGATATCACAGCCCGCCCCCTCAATGCAAGCCTATGTCTTAGGGCTGGAGTACCCCTTTCAATGTATTAGGGGACAAAACACTCCCATTAGGGGAAAAAACACTCCTGTTAGGGAACAACCAGGCTTATGTGCTGGCCCTACCTTGTACACAGGCCCGTCGTCAGGGGGTACAGACCGTACAGGCAATACCCCAGTAAGGGGCACAGGCCCTGCTGCACCCCCCTGCAGCAGCCCCAGCATAGAAGCAGAAGACCAATGTTTAAACAGTGGTCTCCCGCTTCTATATGTCCATCAGCCACATCATTCACCCTCCTTCCCTGATCCCCCCCCATACCACTTTATTCCCCTGTCACAAATCATCCCCCCTTTATTCCCCCCGTGCCACATAATTTCCTTTTGATCCTCCTGTGCTATTTAATTCGCCCTTAATTGCCCTCTGTGCAAATTCATCACCCCCTCTATACCACCCTCTGTGCCATTTTATTCCACTTTTATCCCCTTTGCCCCTTCATAAAGAGGGGGGGGGGGATTAAACAACACTGGGAGATTATACTGTAATTTTACTTTTTATTGTGTTTTATAAGTAATTACACTCTGGAGTGAGTACAGTACAGTATTCTGTCATTTAGGAAAAATTTTCAACCTTTTTCTCAATAAGGGACATCTCTCAATAGCGGACACTTTTTTATTCCCCGTGAGTTTACGATGTTGGGAGATTCCACTGTATTACATGAATTAGGCAATAAATTAGGCCAGAAAGTTTCTGAGATTACAATATCATATAAGCAACAGTCATGTGATCAGTGAAATCTGTGTTCATAGACATATGTTGCATGCTACAACAATGGGATTGTTCAAACTAATGATCACACAGGCACATGATCCCCTTAAGTCTGACTTGTTTGGTTCAATTTGTCTTGACTATTGTTTTATTAAGCTGTCACCTATTGTTTATAGTTATTTACTAGCTAAAATCAACAGATTCTCAAGGGATTTTTTGTAAATATAGTGCTGTGTATTTACATTACTAAAACTAATACAGATTAACTTTTTTTACATATATATATATATATATATATATATATATATATATATTTTTTTTTTTTTTTTATTTTTTTTTTTTTTTTTGCACTCTACTTATTTTACTCTTAGTTGTCTTATTCCATTATAATTTTATTTATAGCTTTTATAAGACTCTGGCCCCTTACAGATGATACTAAGCCACATGTAACATTAAGAATATTTTCTCATAGAATTGACTGATATGGCTTCTACCCTGATGATACTTATATGATTTTGACATATACTCTGGCACCAAGTCCTAGCAATGCTATGGTATTACTGAGTAACCACATGGGGTCACCAGCCTCATGTGCCTATGCCAATATTTTTCTCACCATACTGGAACAAGATTGTGTATTCACGTCCACCAATCCCTTTATAGGTAAAATAAAAATGTATCTACGATTTGTAGATGACCTGGTCCTGATTTGGGATGAATCAAAGGAAGAATTTTCCCAATTTGTTACATATTTAAACAATATTTGGTGGAGAACGCCTTGAATTTTTAGACGTCCTAGTGGAAATTAAGGAGCATAACATCATTACATCAGGATACAGAAAGCCAATCTCAAAAAAAGCTATATTGCATTACAAATCCTCCCACCCCCACAAGTAAAAAAAATCCGCTTCAGTCAGCTTGTAAGATTAAAAAGGATAAATAATGATCCTAATGTATTTAAAGTACAGGCAAATGAATTACAGGATCGACTGAAGAGGGGTTACACTATGAAGGTTATACAGGAGGCTAGAGAGAAGGTAGAACAAATTCCCAGAAAACAGCTGCTGAAGTCTAAAAAGAAAACCAAATGTTCCAGGTTTGCATTCACATTTGACAACACTCCCTTAAATAGATTGATAAAAACACAATAGTTAACAACTGGTATATCTTACAAGCAGACACTGACTTAAATCCCATGGTAGACAACAAACCAGTTCTTACATTGAAAAAAAAACAAAAAAAAAAAAAAAACATTATTTTCTTCATAAATCTGATGCCAACAAAAAAGAGAGCCACAACTGGCTGAGTGACAGGAAAATGGTTGGAAATGTTGTGTGGTTCTTGCTCGTTTTGCGCTCTGAATACACAATGTAAGGAAATAACACTAGAAGGTCATAAAATTAACATTAACCAGTTTATTTTGTGCCAGTCTACATTGTATTTGTAACTTCTGCCATATTACAAAAAACAAATCGTCCATTGTTCCACAGGATCAGAGCATGTCTGCTCTCTTCATTAAGGGGTTAATGCGTTGGATCATGAAACCCTTAATGACCAAGGACGTAAATGTACATCGCGGTACATCGCACACCAGAACGTACATTTATGTCCTGTACATGACCGCGAGCATTGGAGCGATGCTCGGGTCATGCACGGCATGTCCCGGCTGCTGATAGCAGCCAGGGACCCGCCGGTAATGGCCGACATCCACAATCGCGAGGATGTCTGCCATTAACCCCTCAGGTGCCATGATCAATGCATTTCCCCACACAAATAGTAATTTTTAATTGCGTCATGCATTTTATGGTAAAATGAGTGATGTCTTTACAAAGGACAACTGGTGGTGCAAAAAAAACCCCTCATACTAGTCTGTGGATGAAAATATAAAAGAGTAACAATTTTTAGAAGACAAGGGGGAAAAAACGAAAATGCAAAAATAAAATTGGCCTGGTCCTTAAGGTAAAAATGGGCTTGGTCCTTAAGGGCTTAAGATTCATTCAGCACATTGTAGCAATACTTATTGTTTCCGTTTTGCTGCATTGGAAAGGGTGATGTGCTCCCGTGACCTTGTGGACAAGCATACACTGCTGGTAAGAAAGGAAGCCAGATGGATTATGAGACTCAATGCAACAGGTCCTGTTGGACTTAATGAACGTAACGAGCTTAGTGTATTGTTATAAGGTATCCCTCTGTCCTTTGTTTTTAGAGATGGTTTTAACTAACACTGTTTGTTTATGGGTGGTTACCATGACCCCCTTGACCAGGGGTTATTAAACTACATCTCTAATAAAGTGATGCAAGGCCAGCTGAAGCGCTTGCTTAGTGCGAAACGGCATCCATCGCCTCTTAGTAGGATCCATGTATTTATCCATCCGTATGTACCCATGTGCACTTTCATGTTCTTGTGTCACCATGAATAAAGAAGCATTAAAGGGGTACTCCAGGTGCTTGCACATCTTATCCCTTATCCAAAGGATAGGGGATAAGATGCCTGATCGCGGGAGTCCAGCAGCTGGGGACTGCCCGCGATCATGCACTGCGGCACCCCGTTTGTAATCAGTGCCGGAGCGTGTTCGCTCCGGGTCTGATTTCGCTTCGACCGCAGAGTCGGCGGCGTGTGATGTCACGCCCCCGCCCCCGTGTGATGTCACGCTCCTGCCCTCAATGACAAGCCTACGGGAGGGGGCAGTGA